>NC_053027.1:132366188-132377032 GCF_003073215.2 Triticum urartu | reverse complement strand
GGGGTCCACCGGGTGGGACCACCCATCCCGAGGGCCCCATGGGCTGAAGTGGGGGGGAACCAGCCTAGTGGGGGCCCCACTTGCCTTGGGCCACTCCACCCTGCGCGCCGCCCCCCTAGGAGATCCCATCTCCTAGGGCCGGCGCCCCCCCTAGGGGAGCCTATATAAAGGGGGGAGGGAGGGGCAGCCGCACCCTTGACTCTTGGCGCCTCCCTCTCCCCTGCTACACCTCTCCCTCTCGCAGTAGAACGGCGAAGCCCTGCTGCGGTGACCCCTGCATCCACCACCACGCCGTCGTGCTGCTGGATCTTCATCAACCTCTCCTTCCCCTTGCTGGATCAAGAAGGAGGAGACGTCACGCTGACCGTACGTGTGTTGAACGCAGAGGTGCCGTCCGTTCGGCGCTAGGATCTCCGGTGATTTGGATCACGTCGAGTACGACTTCCTCATCCCCGTTCTTTGAACGCTTCCGCGCGTGATCTACAAAGGTATGTAGATGCAATCCGATCACTCGTTGCTAGATGAACTCATAGATGGATCTTGGTGAAACCGTAGAATTTTTTTTTTCTGCAACGTTCCCCAACAGTTTCCGCAACGTCATCACCCTCGACGTTTCTAACTGATTCCACCTCTGGAGAGATGCCAAGCACCCGCCATGACCTAGGTACTTGTCACCTTTTAAACCCGTCCAGCATCACCTGCTCGATGTACTTCAAATATACTAACCGGTCGCTGTTACCTATTATGCAGCTGGCAAAAACTATAAGGACGATGTTTCTTCTGGATCTAACAGCTTGGCCAACCAAGATCTTGGACTGAGGCATTGCTATGATCTTGTAAGCGTGTCTCTCTCTCTCTTGTATTGTTCTGTGCCTGCCAGCGTGCTTTGCTAGGATTTTCGACCAGTAATCCCTTTGTGCAGACAATGATTTCTACTATTGGCTGCTAAATTAGATATGTAGATGTCATACATGATACTACCTCGTACCTCCATTCCTAAATATAAGTCTTTCCAGAGATTCCACTATAGGCTACATACAGAGCAAAATGAGTGAATCTACATTCGAAAATGCATCTATATACATCTATATGTGGTCCATACTGGAATCTCTACAAAGACATATATTTAGGAACAGGGGCATTACATTACACAAAATCGTAGGTGGCATGTAGGAATTCTAGTGCACTACATTAGGCTCCCTTAGAGTGCCTGCTAGTCCAGCATACAGAGTCATGGCTAGTTTATGGTACGCACACAATCGTTAATTGGTGGTTTAAATATGCGCAAGGGATATGCAATGTAGTATCATGTAGAGATGTCTGAAATTAGCCATGTCCACTTGCAGATAGGGTTACACAATGAAAAAGTACAAGATGTATGTGGCAATTTCATGGAACATCGCAAAAAAGGAGAGGCATCGGTGAGCCTATACAGTGTGCTATGGTACATCACTCCTCCATTGTAATCATCGTGACATGTTATTTGTATGCCAGTTCTATTAGCCAAGTTTCTTAGGGACAGTTATTACAAGTTATCCTAAGAAAATAAGCACCTGTGAATATAAGCTCCATGTAATAAGCCAACCAGTTCTTTTCATTGCGTTTTCAGCTTATCTTTGGTATGATCAGTGGAAAGTCTAGATTGCATTATATTTTTTCATTTTGCTGCCCATATGGAAATTAATTTGACTTGCAAACATCACAAATAGAACCCAGTGCAGTAATTAATATGATAGGAAAACAGACCATCACTATTTCCTCAAAATGCAAATACAAAGATACCATCTACTTGGCACAATCTACTTTGGTCAATGTTTTCCATAGAGATCCCATTGCCTAATTTAAACGAAGAACGCATGACCCACATTTAAATGAAGAACAATTATTTATTGAAATTCGATGGTCCAAGTGGCTGGTTATTATCATATAGCAGCACCACATAAAAGCATCATATAGCAGCAGCAGCTCATAGCAACTCATCATACAGCAGCAGCAGTCTGCAATTCATCATATACCAGTAGCAGCTCATAGCAATTCATCATATAGCAGTAGCAGGAGCAGCTCATAGCAATTCATCATATAGCAGCAGCAGTAGCAGCTCATAGCAATTCATCATATAGTAGCAGCATGAGCAGCTTGTAGCAACTCATCATATAGCAGCAGCTCATAGCAATTCATCATATAGCAGCAGCAGCTCATAGCAACTCATCATACATCAGCAGCAGCTCATAGCAATTCATCATATAGCAGCAGTAGGAGCAGCTCATAGCAATGCATCATACAGCGGCAGCAGAATCAGCTCATAGCAATTCATCGTATAGTGGATGAATGAAAATTTGGCAAAAAATCAGAGGAGATCCTCACCTTGTTGGATGAGCTCATCCTTCAACAGCACATCAAGGACATGGCCTGGGAGGAGGGGAGGGGGATAACGTGCCTTCTGTCACAGTGTGGCATCAGCTGTAGTTGTGCAGCGCCCACCGGAGTAGTGCGTTGGATGAACCACAGTGGATCAGCTGCTGGAGACCATGAGAATGAGGGGCGGCGCCAGAGGGAGGAGCAGCCAGGGAGATTTGCCCCTACCCGCCGGCCATGTAGCCTAGCTGGACATAGCATCATCGAAGACCAGGCCAGATGGGACCAGTGGCGACGGCTCGCTGGAGGAACCCTAGTGCTGCAGGCAGGGATCGAGGTAGAGGGAAAGGGGAGAGGAGATGCAAGCGGGCAGGGCAATGAATGCTTGCGTGTTTGTTTTTACTTGAGGGTCAGGTGTGACACGGGCGTCAGCAGTTGCATTTTGAGTGTAATATAGGCAGACAACAGAGTCATTTCACTATTCCCCTTCCCTTCAATTTTTAGTGAGGTTCTACCCGAAACACCGCCCTCCAAAGCGAAATTAGTTAAGTCCAAGCCCATAACTCAAAAATGACTTCTTTACATCTTTTATGGCTTATTTTGACAATATGCCCTGAAAAGGCGGAATTGAACTGGCCCTTAACCTGCAATTCAATTGTGTGTGCAATGATGAATCACTCCTGCCTGCTATCTGTACATTTAGGCATCATCATACATGGCATAACCTAATACATGTGCATTCCATTGTAGAATCTGGAATATGCAATGTTTATGTTAGTTCATACATTGCACATGATGTTTAAATGCCCCTTAAATTTGGTCAGTCAAGTGATGCTCTTTAAGCCTCCTTCTTTGCTTCTTTTCTTGATATGTAAGATTTGCTCAAACATCTGTTCAATTGCTTGTTTGCATCAGCCAGCCATACTAGGACTGTTTGCTTTGATTACTTGCTGTTCTTGACCTAACACTCTAACAAAGCTTGTCAACTATTTAAACACTAAGGGCTGCTGTAGTGGGGCCTTGTCTAACTCATAGGTGACATAAAGGTTTGGCTGTACACTACAGTAGGCTCTCCAAGAGTACCTGGAGATCCAATTCGAAAGTATGCCTAGTTTTTACATAGTGCAGACATAGTAAATGCTCATTTCATTGTGTGCAAGTGCAAGAGATGCGGCATGTTTCATTATGTGGTGTTGTTTTGTTATAATCTCATCCTTTTGTGTTCACAGACTGGAAAGTATGCATATTTATCTTCCAAGGAGACGAGTAACTAGTTTGTGTCACCTTGCAGAGGGGGTGCAATGAAGATACGATTGAGGATTTCCAAGTACAAGATGTTAGGAAGGAGCCTTGCAAGAGAAGTAGGAGCTACGCTGAGCCTCTTCAACCTGCTAAGGTAAGTCACTGTATGCAACTCAACAGTTCAATTCCTTGTTTGTTTCAGGCATAGTTAATTTTCTCTTTTCAATTGCTTTATTTGTCCTCAGTTAATGAGATGCCCAAATAATCATGCCTGATGTTCGGTACTTGTATCACTATTAGTTGACATAATTAAAGGCATTAGCATTTAATTACTCTGCCGAAGTGTGCCTGAAGCTCTGAAGTCTATTAACCAACTATTATTGCATAAGGCTCACAATCTAGTTTATACTACGCTAATGATTGCATAGTTTTGCCTATTGTAGTATGCTTGTATGAAACCTTCTGCTGTTCATTATGCTCCCTAAGACTTTAATTGAGGCACAGAATGGCCAACTGCTTGCTTACTTATGCGCAACGTGCTGTCTAAATTTGTAACTTGTCTGTGTTTTCGATTGGGCCCGAACATCATGCTCCTCTGGTGAGCTAAGAGGGATTTCTGTATGCAGGCTGCACAGACTATCTTTTTTATGATTTTTAAAATATCACCTGCTTATGCTTCATGACGTGTAACATTTTTTTAAAGTGACGTGTAACATTATTGTTAGTCCTGTTTTGCCATGTAGTACAAAATAGTGTCTTGTTCGCTTCACTGTTGTAACTATATTTTTGCCCTAGTCATGTGTACTTACAGAAACATTTCAGGATGAAGTGACATCAACACAAAGATCTGTGAGCAGTGCGGCATGGACGTTATCGAATGATTATGGATTGGAATTGGAATGTGTTGATGTTCTCGAGCATCAACTAGAGGTGGCAAGACAATGTGTACATGATTGTCAATGTATAATCAACAAGTTGAGACTGGACATGCAGGTATTAGATGCAGGAGTCAAAAAATGAAACAAGACACTGAGGTAACCATGAAGGAATTGGAGATTTTGCAGACTGAAATTTGTGCTATCTGAATCCGGCCAATCCTATTTTCTGAAGAGATTATAGTTCAAATGGAGTTAAGTTGATGCGCGTCCATGATGTATGAGCTGTATTTGCCAGTGTATGTAATTTGCTGTTTGTGTATGCTTTATTATCACCTGTGCCGAACCATAATGCCCAGTGGGTATAATCGGCTATAATTTCTTTATTGTATAGTGTAGGATTATTCTACCTTTCTATGCCTTGATCTCTTTGTTGTATAGTGTATGCTTTTTAGAGGTGATAGTATTGAGTAGGATAATTCTTTGAATATGCTATATCGTTCAAACGGGGGCCCAACTCGCCCGACCATGGCCCTTCATGGGCCGTCGGATCCATGGGCCTTCTACGTCTCGTAGGATCCATGGGCCTTCTACGTCTCGTAGGATCCATGGGCCTTCTACGTCTCGTAGGATCCATGGGCCTTATACGTCTCGTAGGATCCATGGGCCTTGTACATCTCGTAGGATCCATGGGCCTTCTACGTCTCGTAGGATCCATGGGCCTTCTAAGTCTCGTAGGATCCATGGGCCGCCGACTCATTTATGGGTCTTGTACGGGCCTTTAATGGGCCGTAGACAGTCCTTTAATGCAAATTGTACATTTTATGGGCTGACCATAACAGGCCGTTAATAGGTCGTATTTGGTGATGCTATGAAAATGGCCCAACAGACTAACGGTCCACAAACGGGCCGACTGTAACGACGGGCTGAATTTGGCCCACAAGCAGAAAATGACAGTAACGGGCCGTAAGTAACCGAATGCTGCAAATGAGCCCAAGAATAAATGGGCCCTCAGAAGGCCGAAAGTTAACTTGGGCTGGAAACGGCCCAACGGAATAACGGGCCGTTAATGGGTATAAAGTGATACACTGTTCATTACGGGCCAGTTTCACCACGGGCCGTTAATGGGTGTAAAGTAATACACTGTTCATTACGGGCCAGTTTCAGCACGGGCCGCTAATGGGCCAAGAGTTACAAAGGGCCTCATATGGGCCGAAAGACGTCATGGGCTATACATGGGCCAGAAGTGAAAACGGGCTGGAATCATATTGGATGGCCCAGATGACGCTACTGGGCCTAATTCGGATAGGGCGTAACGGGCCTTGGGTTAGCGGGCTGTAAATGGGCTATATGCGAACATGCCGTTAACAGGCTTTCCATGGGCCGGCCCGCCAGCTTTTGACCAAGTCAAACAGGCCGGCCTTTTCACAGGAATGGGCCACTGTTGGGCCATGCCACGTGTCGACGTATCATAGGCGCCTTCTGTCCAGTGAGTGGATGACATCTGTCCCAACGATGAGCCGACACGTGTTTCCTCTAGCCAATGATGATTTTACACGTGGAAAATCCCCATTGGTCGGGCTGTTAACGGGTTATCGGATCCAAAACCCGACCCGATAGCTTAACGGTGTCTGTTACGGTGGATGCCACGTGTCGGTCACCCTTGACGAAAGCACTTCTGTGACGCGCGATTTATCGTCATGGAAGTGGACACTTCCGTGATGATAATTTTGGTAATGTCATGGAACACTTCTACGACAGCACAGGTATGACTATCTTGATTCTGTCATAAATTTGTCATGGATGTACATGCATGACAAAAAAAGCGACCTACTATGACAAACACGTATCATCACGGAAGTGTATTTTTTGTAGTGGAACGTCATGGAGCATATGAGATGTTCCAGGAGTTGAAGTTAATATTTCAGGAAAATGCCCAATTGAGAGATATGAAGTCTCCAATAAGTCCTACAGCTGCAAGATGGAGGAAAGTAGTTCTGTCAGTGAACATATACTCAAAATGTCTGGGTATCATAATCACTTGACTCAACTGGGAGTTAATCTTCCTATTGATAGTGTCATTAACAGAGTTCTTCAATCACTGCCACCAAGCTACAAAAGCTTTGTGATGAACTATAATATGTAAGGAATGAATAAGACAATTCCCGAGCTCTTCGCAATGCTAAAGGCAGCGGAGGTAGAAATCAAGAAGGAGATTGATGTCTACTACACAACCTTCTCTTGTAGACGTTGTTGGGCCTCCAAGTGCAGAGGTTTGTAGGACAGTAGCAAATTTCCCTCAAGTGGATGACCTAAGGTTTATCAATCCGTAGGAGGCGTAGGATGAAGATGGTCTCTCTCAAGCAACCCTGCAACCAAATAACAAAGAGTCTCTTGTGTCCCCAACACACCCAATACAATGGTAAATTGTATAGGTGCACTAGTTCGGCGAAGAGATGGTGATACAAGTGGTATATGGATAGTAGATAAAGGTTTTTGTAATCTGAAATATAAAAACAGCAAGGTAACTAATGATAAAAGTGACAAACGGTATTGCAATGCGTTGAAACAAGGCCTAGGGTTCATACTTTCACTAGTGCAAGTCCTCTCAACAATAATAACATAATTGGATCACATAACTATCCCTCAACATGCAACAAAGAGTCACTCCAAAGTCACTAATAGCGGAGAACGAACGAAGAGATTATGGTAGGGTACGAAACCACCTCAAAGTTATTCTTTCCAATCAATCCGTTGGGCTATTCCTATAAGTGTCACAAACAGCCCTAGAGTTCGTACTAGAATAACACCTTAAGACACAAATCAACCAAAACCCTAATGTCACCTAGATACTCCAATGTCACCTCAAGTATCCGTGGGTATGATTATACGATATGCATCACACAATCTCAGATTCATCTATTCAACCAACACATAGAACCTCAAAGAGTGCCCCAAAGTTTCTACCGGAGAATCACGACGAAAACGTGTGCCAACCCCTATGCATAGGTTCATGGGCGGAACCCGCAAGTTGATCACCAAAACATACATCAAGTGAATCACATGATATCCCATTGTCACCACAGATACGCACGGCAAGACATACATCAAGTGTTCTCAAATCTTTAAAGACTCAATCCGATAAGATAACTTCAAAGGGAAACTCAATCCATTACAAGAGAGTAGAGGGGGAGAAACATCATAAGATCCAACTATAATAGCAAAGCTCGCGATACATCAAGATCGTACCACCTCAAGAACACGAGAGAGAGAGAGAGAGATCTGATACGTCCATTTTGCATCATGCTTTTATATCAATATTTATTGCATTATGGGCTGTTATTACACATTATGTCACAATACTTATGCCTATTCTCTCTTATTTTACAAGGTTTACATAAAGAGGGAGAATCCCGGCAGCTAGGATTCTGGCTGGAAAAGGAGCAAATATTAGAGACCTATTCTGCACAGCTCCAAAAGTCCTGAAACTTCACGGATGATGTTTTCCAAATATATAAAAACATTGAGCACAAGAACTTCACTAGCGGGGCCACACCCTGCCCAAGAGGGTGGGGGGCGCGCCCTACCCCCTGGGCGCACACTCCCTACCTCGTGGGCCCCCTGGTGGCCCTCCGGTGACCATCTTCTGCTATATGGACTCTTTCGATGGAAAGAAAATCATAAGCCATCTTCTCGGATGAAACTCCGCCGCCACGAGGCAGAACCTTGGCGGAACCAATCTAGGGTTCTAGCGGGGCTGTTCTGCCTGGGAAACTTCCCTCCCGGAGGGGGAAATCATCGCCATCGTCATCACCAACGCTCCTCTCATCGGGAGAGGGCAATCTCCATCAACATCTTCATCAGCACCATCTCATCTCAAAACCCTAGTTCATCTCTTGTATCCAATTCTTGTCTCCAAGTCCGGGATTGGTGCTAGTAGGTTGCTAGTAGTGTTAATTACTCCTTGTAGTTGATGCTAGTTGGTTTAATTGTGGAAGATCATATGTTCAGATCCTATATGCATATTAATACCCCTCTGATTATGAACATGTTTATGCTTTGTGAGTAGTTACTTTTGTTCCTGAGGACATGGGAGAAGTCTTGCTATTAGTAGTCATGTGAATTTGGTATTCGTTCGATATTTTGATGAGATGTATGTTGTCTCTCCTCTAGTGGTGTTATGTGAACGTCGACTACATGACACTTCACCATTATTTGGGCCTAGAGGAAGGCATTGGGAAGTAATAAGTAGATGATGGGTTGCTAGAGTGACAGAAGCTTAAACCCTAGTTTATGCGTTGCTTCGTAAGGGGCTGATTTGGATCCATATGTTTCATGCTATGGTTAGGTTTACCTTAATACTTTTGTTGTATTTGCGGATGCTTGCAATAGAGGTTAATCATAAGTGGGATGTTTGTCCAAGTAAGGGCAGCACCCAAGCACCGGTCCACCCACATACCAAATTATCAAAGTACCGAACGTGAATCATATGAACGTGATGAAAACTAGCTTGACGATATTCCCATGTGTCCTCGGGAGCGCTTTACATCATATAAGAGTTTGTCCAGGCTTGTCCTTTGCTACAAAAAGGATTGGGCCACCTTGCTGCACCTTATTTACTTTTGTTACTTGTTGCTCGTTACAAATTATCTTATCACAAAACTATCTGTTACCACTTATTTCAGTACTTGCAGAGAATACCTTGCTGGAAACCGCTTATCATTTCCTTCTGCTCCTCGTTGGGTTCGACACTCTTACTTATCTAAAGGACTATGATAGATCCCCTATACTTGTGGGTCATCAAGACTCTTTTCTGGCGCTGTTGCCGGGGAGTGAAGCGCCTTTGGTAGGTGGAATTTGGTAAGGAAAAATTTATATAGTGTGCTGAAATTTACTGTCACTTGTTACCATGGAAAGTAATCCTCTGAGGGGCTTGTTCGGGGTATCTTCACCCCGACCAGTAGAGCAAAGAGTTGCTCCTCAACCTACTGAACCTACTGAAAATGAAAATGAAAATGCTTGCTTTGAAGTTCCTTCGGGTATGATAGAAAAACTGCTAGCTAATCCTTTTCTAGGAGATGGAACAAAACATCCTGATGAACATCTGATATATGTGGATGAAGTTTGTGGATTATTTAAGCTTGCAGGTGTACCCGGAGATGTTGTTAAGAAGAAGGTCTTCCCTTATCTTTGAGGGGAGATGCATCGACATGGTATAGGCTATGTGATGATATGAGGTCTTGGAATTACAAACGATTGAAATTGGAATTTCATCAGAAGTTTTATCCTATGCATCTTGTTCATCGATGATCGCAATTATATATATAATTTTTGGCCTCGCGAAGGAGAAAGCATCGCTCAAGCTTGGGGGAGGCTTAAATCAATGTTATATTCATGCCCCAATCATGAGCTCTCAAGAGAAATGATTATTCAAAATTTTTATGCTCGGCTTTCTGGTAACAATCGCACCATGCTTGATACTTCTTGTGCTGGCTCTTTTATGATGAAGACTATTGAATTCAAATGGGATTTATTGGAAAGAATTAAACGCAACTCTGAAGATTGGGACCTCGACAATGGTAAGGAGTCAGGTATGACACCTAGTTTTGATTGTGTTAAATCTTTTATGGATACCGATATTTTTCGTAAATTTAGCACTAAATATGGACTTGACTCTGAGATAGTAGCTTCTTTCTGTGAATCTTTTGCTACTTATGTTGATCTCCCCAAGGAGAAGTGGTTTAAATATCATCCTCCCATAGAAGTAAAAGTAGCTGCACCTATTAAAGTTGAAGAAAAGACTGTTCACTTATAATGATCCTATTGTTCCTACTTCTTATGTTGAGAAACCACCTTTCCCTGTTAGATAAAGGATCATGCTAAAGCTTCAACTGTGGTTCGTAAAAGCAATATTAAAACATATACACCTCCTGAGCAAGTTAAAGTTGAACCTAATATTGCTATTGTTAAAGATCTCTTGTCTGATAATATAGATGGGCATGTTATTTATTTCTGTAATGAAACTGCTAGAATTGCTAAACCCCGTGATAAAGATAAACCTAGACCTGTGGTAGGCATGCCTGTTATTTCTGTTAAAATAGGAGATCATTGTTATCATGGCTTATGTGATATGGGTGCTAGTGCTAGTGCAATACCTTATTCCTTATACAAAGAAGTTATGCATGATATTGCACCTGCTGAGATGGAAGATATTGATGTCACAATTAAACTTGCCAATAGAGATACTATTTCACCAATGGGAATTGTTAGAGATGTTGAAGTCTTGTGTGGGAAAACTAAATATCCTGCTGATTTTCTTGTTCTTGGTTCCCCACAAGATAGCTTTTGTCCCATTATATTTGGTAGACCCTT
>NC_053027.1:132191515-132365188 GCF_003073215.2 Triticum urartu | reverse complement strand
CTATATATAATGGCCAACCCTAACTTCTAGGGAGTTTGTCCCATCAATCCCCTCGCAGTGCCGCCACCCCCACCAAACTCCACTCGGTTTTCCGTATGCGGCTAATCAAGAGCGTAGCTCCTCCCTGCCTCAATCCGGATCGAGAGGAGCGCTGAGTCGCAAGCCCCAGCGCCTCCCGTGTCCCTCCTAGATTCCCCACCAAACCAACCGATCCATCCAATCTCGCAACCATCTCCTCGTTTCTCCTCTGCCTCGACCGGAGCAAGGCTCCCCCTGCTCATGGCGCCCGAGCACCACCCAGCGCCGACAGCAGTCCACCCCACGGCCGTCCTCGCAGGCCTGCGCCAGGAGCTCCAGGACCGGCCATGCCCCGCTGCTTCTCCTTCCCTTCTTCTTCTCATGTTCCCTCTGGTTCCCTCTCTCATCTGCTCCCTGTCCTCTCTAGGAGACTGCAGGAGGCAAACACCCCGCCATGGCCTTGCAGCTCTACCACCGCACCATCTTCAGGCGCTCGGGCACGAGCTTGCCCGTGCCCCGTCTTCCTCCTCATCACGTGGATCTAGGTGGTTCGACGCCCAGCCGCTTGCCTCCCGCTCGCGTTGACGCTACCGCTTCCCCTGCATCGCCCTGTTGCCGCGTCAGTAGCAGCCGCTGCCGTGGTCTTCTCCATCACCAAGTCCTAGCGCTGGACCTGGAGCCAGCGACTCCCGCCGGGAATCGGTTCCCCTCGACCTCACGCCGCCTCCGGTGGTCGTCCTGCCGTCTGCCGTCGTCGTAAGCACCAATGCCGCCATCACTCGTCTTCCTGGAACGCAGGCAGCCACTTCGCCCATGACCCCAGCTTCGTTGACCGGTCGTGGCGCGTCCCTGCCGCGCCAAGTCCGTCTCTAGCCGCCGCGGAGCCGTTCCTTTACCCGCCCCGCAAGCCTGCTAGCAGCCGCCACCAGCCTCTGCTCTACTCTGCACGAGCAGAGGAGTTCGCTCGATCCCGCGCAGTCAACGCTCGTAGCACTGCGTCGAGTCCCAACCGCAAGGCCCGCTCCAGCGCCCTGCTTGGGCCTCTTCGAGAGCCAGACCAGTTCCAGATTCGGCCAGATCTAGCCCGATGTGAGGATCCGCCGAGCCCCTTGGGCTAGACAGATCCGGCCTGTCGTGGGTTTGTCACGGCAGATGTCCTCGTGAAAGGACTTAGTCGTGGAGCCATTGCAACGGGTTAGCTTAAAGGGGTTAAATCGGACAAGGGGACACGGGGAGTTTATACTAGTTCGGCCCCTTCGATGAAGGTAAAAGCCTACGTCTAGTTGTGATTGGTATTGCTAGGGTTTCGATGACCAGGGAGCGAATCCGCTTTGACTGGCTCTCGAGTTGTTGTCTGTTGTCCCTAAACCGCTGTCGGGTCATCCCTTTATATACATAGGTTGATGCCCGCCAGTTTACAGAGTCCCGAAGCTGGATCATAAACATGTCCGGTTCGGTCTCTATACTTCCTATCTTACAATGCAAGTATAATAAGGTCGGTTTACATCTACAGGCCTTAACTCGCCTTTGGGCCTTGGGCCTTCATAAAGCGCCATCATTCTTACGTCTTCATGGGCTTCTAATCTTCATAAAGTTAATCCGGCTACTCCTGGCCGGTTTACGCCCAGTAGTAATATCCCCAACACGGCTCATTTAGTGTTTTTTCCCTCGGGACGAATTTAGCTATTTTCCAGGATTTTCAGTTTTGCAGAAAAACCCTTCTAGTTCATGCATTTAATTACTCCACAACCGTGCTTCGGATTAAAATGATTTAAATATGAAAAATGCTTAGAATTTTGTGTAGATTAATAATATGCCACTTTCATCCATGTTAAAAATATTTAAAATGTTGTTTGATTAAATTTGCTCTAATAATATGTTAAAATGCTTTAATTCATAACTAAATAACCGTAGCTCCAAACTTAACAAACTGTATATGTAAATGGGGTGGAAAATGCCTAGTTTAACATGGTGCACTCATCTTGCATGTTTAATAACTCTGAAATATGGTTTAGGGCAGAACAGTACCAAATCTAATATATGCACATGAGGATTTTCTGGACTTGTTGTTTGTTGTTCCGGCCTCATTTAAACTTGCCTAGTTAAGTAGTTTTATTATGCTTCACCCCTTGCCATGCTAACCAACATTTAATTTTGTTGAGTACTTAAATGGGAGAGAACTAAATAATTGTTGTGGTGCTCCGTCAATATGCAACTCGTTGCATATTGAGCTCCACTTAATTTGTAGTATTGTTTGTGAACTTTGCCATGCCATGTTTCATTTAACCGTACATGCATCATACTTGTTTGTGCATCATGCCATGCTTATGTGTTGGTTGTTTACTATGTCGTTTGCTTCTTTCCGGGTTGCTTATCGCGTTAGCTTTGGTTTCGTTCCGGAGTGGTGAGGATCCATTCGACTACGTCTGTTTGTCTTCTTCATGGACTCATTCTTCTTCCTTGCGGGATTTCAGGCAAGATGACCATACCCCCTAAATCACTTCTATCTTTGCTTGCTAGTTGTTCGATCTATTGCTATGTCGCGATACCTACCACTTGCTATATCATGCCTCCCATATTGCCATGTCAAGCCTCTAACCCACCTTTCCTAGCAAACCGTTGTTTGGCTATGTTACCGCTTTGCTCAGCCCCTCTCATAGTGTTGCAAGTTGCAGGTGAAGATGAAGTTTGTTCCATGTTGGAACATGGATTTTGTTGGGATATCATTATTATATCTTATTTAATTAATGCATCTATATACTTGGTAAAGGGTGGAAGGCTCGGCCTTATGCCTGGTGTATTGTTCCACTCCTTGCCGCCCTAGTTTCCGTCATACCGATGTTATGTTCCTTGATTTTGCGTTCCTTACGCGGTTGGGTGTTATGGGAACCCCTTGACAGTTTGCTTTGAATAAAACTCCTCCAGCAAGGCCCAACCTTGGTTTTACCATTTGCCTCACCACCACCTACCTTTTCCCTTGGGAGTCATGCTCTCGAGGGTCATCTTATTTTTAATTTCTCCCCCCCCCCTCGGGCCAGTGTTTGTCTAAGTGTTGGTCCGAACCGGGCAGCCTGCGGGGCCACCTTGGGGCAACTCGAGGGCTGGTTTTACTCGTAGCTTGACCTATCCGATGTTGCCATGAGAACGAGATATGTGCAGCTCCTATCAGGATTGTCGGCACATCGGGCGGCTTTGCTGGTCTTGTTTTACCATTGTCAAAATGTCTTATAATCGGGATTCCGAGTCTGATCGGGTCTTCATGGGAGAAGGAATATCCTTCGTTGACCGTGAGAGCTTGTGATGGGCTAAGTTGGGACACCCCTGGAGGGTTTCAAATTTCGAAAGTCGTGCCTGCGGTTATGTGGCAGATGGGAATTTGTTAATGTCCGGTTGTAGAGAACTTGACACTTAACTTAATTACAATGTCAAGTGCATGTGTAGCTGTGATGGTCTCTTCTTGGCGGAGTCCAGGAAGTGAACACGGTTCTTGTTATGCTTGAACGTAAGTAGTTTCGGGATCACTTCTTGATCACTTCTAGCTTCTTGACCATTGCGTTGCTTCTCTTTTCGCTCTTATTTGCGTATGTTAGCCACCATATATGCTTAGTGCTTGCTACAGCTCCACCTCATTACCTTATCCTACCCATAAGCTTAAATAGTCTTGATCTCGCGGGTGTGAGATTGCTGAGTCCTTGTGACTCACAGATACTTCCAAATAATTGCAGGTGCCGATGATGCCAGTGCAGGTGGCGCAACCCAGCTCAAGTGGGAGCTCGATGAAGATCTTGATAGTTGTTTTGTTTCATTTCCTATTGATCAGTAGTGGAGTCCAGTCGGGACAATCGGGGATCTAGCATTTGCGGTTATCTTCTTTTATATTGGTTCCGTAATTGCACCTTGATTGTATTCTGGATGATGTTTGTTTAACTTGTATTTGTGTGAAGTGGCGATTGTAAGCTAACTCTTTATCCCTTTCTATTCAGTACATGGGATTGTGTGAAGATTACCCCTCTTGCGACAATCCTACCATGCGGCTATGCCTCTAAGTCATGCCCCGACACGTGGGAGATATAGCCGCATCGTGGGTGTTACATTCCCCCTCCGACAGGGTGCCAAAACGGGTCTAGATTGGTTTTCGGTGGCTACGGAGGCTTCTGGTGGCGGAACTCCCAATCTATTGTGCTCTCGGATGTTTGGGGGTGTATGGATATATATAGGAGGAAGAAGTACGTCGGTGGAGCAACGAGGGGCCCACGAGGGTGGAGGGTGCGCCCAGGGGGTGGGCACTCCCCCTGCCTCGTGGCCGCCTCGTTGATTGCTTGACGTCCACTCCAAGTCTCCTGGATCATGTTTGTTCCAAAAATAATGATCCCGAAGGTTTCATTCCATTTGGACTCCGTTTGATATTCCTTTTTGGCGAAACTCTAAAATAGGCAAAAAAAACAGCAATTTGGGTTGGGCCTCCGATTAATAGGTTAGTCCCAAAAATAATACAAAAGTGTATAATAAAGCCCATAAACATCCAAAACGGGTAATATAATAGCATGGAACAATCAAAAATTATAGATGCGTTGGAGACATATAAGGGCGCAGAGCACATAGAAGGACATGAAAGGAGAGGGAAGCTCGCACGAGCCCGACCCAGTTGACGCACGAAGTTGGCGCGGCACAAGGAATCGACTTTGGACCGCTAAGATAAGTCTCGCACTCGGATCAGCCAAGCGATGCGACACATGATTCCCATCTTTTGCAGCCTTGCTACGGCAACGTCGACTTCCTTTCCTACCTTCAGGTAGTTGCTTGCACGCTAAAGGGGACCTCTTGAGCATCGCGCCTCAGGAGCTCTTATTATACCTCAGGCCGCTCACCTCCTGTCCTTGACCACGGCATCGCGACCTGGCATACTAGCGACTGTTGCAGCCTGCCTGGAGACCGGGACCTGTTGGCGTAGAGCACGAAGCTACCGCGAGGTTGGAAAGGGGGGACTAAGCTGAAGCAAGACATGCAGCCGTAGATCTCCATAATAAGGAAAATATTAACAAAAGACATTATAGATCCTTTGCATGCCCCCATGAGGTTCGTCTCGACTCCTTGCAGGGAACAAAAGAAGAAGGTTTCTAGGAGCCCTATCTACAGGCGTCACCGCTGATGCCATCATCAACAGTGGGCCACGGGAGGTCGACGCCAACCACATCCAGATCAACGGCGGCGACGGGCGGATGCCACGGCTGCACTCCGGGCCTGGCGAGAGCTCAGGGGCACGTAGCTGTCGTCGCTCGTCTTCGGAGTCTCGTCAGGGCTCGGAGGTGTGGCGGCCCCCCAGGGAGCCGCCGCTGCTGCTGGAGGAGCTGTCGGCAGGTCCAAGGGCGGGCTGAGCGCCTGCCGTGGCACCGTCATGACGGGCCCCTCCAGGGCAGCATTCCAGGCGATTTCCCTCCTCGTTGAAGACCTTGAAGAACAGCGTGGAGGCACCTTCATACTCGAAATGGATCACGAGCGCCCCCTCCGCGCGGCAGACGCGGGTGACCTCTCCCCATCTATGGGTCATGAAGATCTTGCCTGGGGAGACGACCTCAAGCTCCGCCCCCGTCGCCGGGGTGTCGCACCCGGCGTGCTGCGGCCACAACTCTAGTGGCCCCCTCGGTGGCATCTCTTCGGTGAAGAACGGCGGGAACCGAATCCACGTGCGCGGTGGCATCTCCGCCCACACCACGAGCTCACGCGAGGAACCCTCGGCGGGGGTTCGCGGGGCGGCAGCGCGCGCCACTACTGCATGGCCATTGTGGCCGTGGCGCGACGGGCGTCGGCCTGCCTCCTGATACGTCCATTTTGCATCATGCTTTTATATCGATATTTATTGCATTATGGGTTGTTATTACACATTATGTCACAACACTTATGCCTATTCTCTCTTATTTTACAAGGTTTACATAAAGAGGGAGAATGCCGGCAGCTGGGATTCTGGGCTGGAAAAGGAGCAAATATTAGAGACCTATTCTGCACAGTCCAAAAGTCCTGAAACTTCACGGAAGACGTTTTTAGAATATATAAAAAATACTGAGTGCAAGAAGTTCACCAAGGGGGCCACACCCTGCCCACGAGGGTGGGGGCGCGCCCTACGCTCCTGGGCGCGCCCCCCTACCTCGTGGGCCCCTTGGTGGCCCTCCGATATCCATCTTCTGCTATATGAAGTCTTTAGATGAGAAAAAAATCAGAAGCCATCTCCTCGGACGAAACTCCACCGCCACGAGGCGGAACCTTGGCGGAACCAATCTAGGGCTCCGGCAGAGCTGTTCTGCCGGGGAAACTTCCCTCCGGGAGGGGGAAATCATCGCCATCGTCATCACCAACGCTCCTCTCATCGGGAGAGGGAATCTCCATCAAGATCTTCACCAGCACCATCTCCTCTCAAAACCCTAGTTCATCTCTTGTATCCAATTCTTGTCTCCAAGTCCGGGATTGGTACTAGTAGGTTGCTAGTAGTGTTAATTACTCCTTGTAGTTGATGCTAGTTGGTTTATTTGGTGGAAGATCATATGTTCAGATCCTATATGCATATTAATACCCCTCTCATTATGAACATGATTATGCTTTGTGAGTAGTTACGTTTGTCCCTGGGGACATGGGAGAAGTCTTGCTATTAGTAGTCATGTGAATTTGGTATTCGTTCGATATTTTGATGAGATGTATGTTGTCTCTCCTCTAGTGGTGTTATGTGAACATCGACTACATAACACTTCACCATTATTTGGGCCTAGAGGAAGGCATTGGGAAGTAATAAGTAGATGATGGGTTGCTAGAGTGACAGAAGCTTAAACCCTATTTTATGTGTTGCTTCGTAAGGGGCTGATTTGGATCCATATGTTTCATGCTATGGTTAGGTTTACCTTAATACTTTTGTTGTAGTTGCGAATGCTTGCAATAGAGGTTAATCATAAGTGGGATACTTGTCCAAGTAAGGACAGTACCCAAGCACTGGTCCACCCACATACCAAATTATCAAAGTACCGAATGCGAATCATATGAACGTGATGAAAACTAGCTTGACGATATTCCCATGTGTCCACGGGAGCGCTTTTCTCTATATAAGAGTTTGTCCAGGCTTGTCCTTTGCTACAAAAACGATTGGGCCACCTTGCTGCACTTTATTTCCTTTTGTTACTTGTTGCTCGTTACAAATCATCCTATCACAAAACTATCTGTTACCACTTATTTCAGTACTTGCAGAGAATACCTTGCTGGAAACCGCTTATCATTTCCTTCTGCTCCTCGTTGGGTTCGACACTCTTACTTATCGAAAGGACTACGATAGATCCCCTATACTTGTGGGTCATCAAGACTCTTTTCTGGTGCCGTTTCCGGGGAGTGGAGCACCTTTTGTAGGTGGAATTTGGTAAGGAAAATTTATATAGTGTGCTGAAATTTACTGTCACTTGTTACTATGGAAAGTAATCCTCTGAGGGGCTTGTTCGGGGTATCTTCACCCCGACCAGTAGAGCAAAGAGTTGCTCCTCAACCTACTGAACCTAGTGAAAATGAAAATGTCTGCTTTGAAATCCCTTCGGGTATCATAGAAAAATTGCTTGCTAATCCTTTTGCAGGAGACGGAACAACGCATCCTGATTAGCACCTAATATATGTGGATGAAGTTTGTGGATTATTTAAGCTTGCAGGTGTACCCGGAGATGTTATTAAGAAGAAGGTCTTCCCTTTATCTTTGGATGAATATGCATTGACATGGTATAGGCTATGTGATGATACAGAGTCATGGAACTACAAACGATTGAAATTGGAATTTCATCAGAAGTTTTATCCTATGCATCTTGTTCATCGTGATTGCAATTATATATATAATTTTTGGCCTCACGAAGGAGAAAGCATCGCTCAAGCTTGGGGGAGGCTTAAATCAATGTTATATTTATGCCCCAATCATGAGCTCTCAGGAGAGATGATTATTCAAAAATTATATGCTCGGCTTTCTGATAACAATCGCACCATGCTCGATACTTCTTGTGCTGGCTCTTTTATGACGAAGACTATTGAATTCAAATGGGATTTATTGGAAATAATTAAATGCAACTCTGAAGATTGGGACCTCGACGAAGGTAAGGAGTCAGGTATGACACCTAAGTTTGATTGTGTTAAATCTTTTATGGATACCGATGTTTTCCATAAATTTAGCACTAAATACGGACTTGACTCTGAGATAGTAGCTTCTTTCTGTGAATCTTTTGCTACTTATGTTGATCTCCCCAAGGAGAAGTGGTTTAAATATCATCCTCCCATAGAAGTAAAAGTAGCTGCACCTATTAAAGTTGAAGAAAAGACTATCACTTATAATGATCCTATTGTTCCTACTTCTTATGTTGAGAAATCACCTTTCCCTATTAGGATAAAGGATCATGCTAAAGCTTCCACCGTGGTTCGTAAAAGCAATATTAGAACATATACACCTCCTGAGCAAGTTAAAGTTGAACCTATTATTGCTATTGTTAAAGATCTTTTGGCTGATAATATTGATGGGCATGTTATTTATTTCTGTGATGAAACGGCTAGAATTGCTAAACTTTGTGCTAAAGATAAACCTAGACCTGTGGTAGGCATGCCTGTTATTTCTGTTAAAATAGGAGATCATTGTTATCATGGCTTATGTGATATGGATGCCAGTGCTAGTGCAATACCTATTGACTTATATAGAGAAATTATGCATGATATTGCACCTGTTGAGTTAGAAGATATTGATGTCATAATTAAACTTGCCAATAGAGATACTATTTCACCAATGGGAATTATTAGAAATGTTGAAGTCTTGTGTGGGAAAACTAAATATCCTGCTGATTTCCTTGTTCTTGGTTCCCCACAAGATAGCTTTTGTCCCATTATATTTGGTAGACCCTTCTTAAACACTGTTAATGCTAAGATAGATTGCAAAAGGGATGTTGTTACTATCGGTTTAGATGATATGTCTCATGAATTTAATTTCTCTAAATTTAGTAGACAACACCGTGAAGAAGAATTACCTAGTAAGGATGAAATTATTGGTCTTGCTTCTATTGTCGTACCTCCTAGTGATCCTTTAGAACAATATTTGCTAGACCATGAAAATGATATGTTTATGAATGAAAGAAGGGAAATAGATGAAGTATTCTTTAAACAGGAACCTATTCTGAAACACAATTTTCCTGTTGAAATCCTAGGGGATCCTCCTCCACCCAAGGGTGATCCCGTGTTTGAGCTTAAACTGTTGCCTGATACTCTTAAATATGCTTATCTTGATGAGAAAAAGATATATCCTGTTATTATTAGTGCTAACCTTTCAGAGCATGAGGAAGACAGATTATTGAAAACTCTGAAGAAGCACCGTCCTGCTATTGGGTATACTCTTGATGATCTTAAGTGCATTAGTCCCACTCTATGTCAACATAAAATAAATTTGGAAGAAGATGCTAAACCAGTTCGTGATCATCAACGACGGATGAATCCTAAAATGAAAGAAGTGGTAAGAAAGGAAATACTAAAGCTCCTTGAGGCAGGTATAATCTATCCCGTTGCTGATAGTCAGTGGGTAAGTCCTATCCATTGTGTCCCTAAGAAGGGAGGTATTACTGTCGTTCCTAATGATAAAGATGAATTGATTCCTCAAAGAATTATTATATGTTATAGGATGGTAATTGATTTCCGCAAATTAAATAAGGCCACTAAAAAGGATCATTACCCCTTACCTTTTATCGATCAAATGCTAGAAAGATTATCCAAACATACACATTTTTGCTTTCTAGATGGTTATTCTGGTTTCTCTCAAATACCTGCGTCAGCCAAGGATCAATCAAAGACTACTTTTACTTGCCCTTTTGGTACTTTTGCTTATAGATGTATGCCTTTTGGTTTATGTAATGCACCTGCTACCTTTCAAAGATGCATGATGGCTATATTCTCTGACTTTCATGAAAAGATTTGTGAGGTTTTCATGGATGATTTCTCCGTCTATGGATCTTCTTTTGATGATTGCTTGAGCAACCTTGATCGAGTTTTGCAGATATGTGAATAAACTAATCTTGTCTTGAATTGGGAAAAGTGCCACTTTATGGTTAATGAAGGTATTGTCTTGGGGCATAAAGTTTCTGAAAGAGGTATTGAAGTTGATAAAGCCAAGGTTGATGCTATTGAAAAGATGCCATGCCCCAAGGACATCAAAGGTATAAAAAGTTTCCTTGGTCACGCCGGATTTTATAAGAGGTTCATTAAGGACTTATCAAAAATTTCTCAGCCTCTGACTAATTTATTACAAAAAGATATACCATTTGTATTTGATGATGATTGTGTAGAAGCATTTGAAATACTTGAGAAAGCATTGATCTATGCACCTATTGTTCAGTCACCTGATTGGAATTTACCCTTTGAAATTATGTGTGATGCTAGTGATTATGCTGTAGGTGTTGTTCTAGGGCAAAGAGTTGATAATAAATTAAATGTTATTCAATATGCTAGTAAAACCCTAGATAATGATCAAAGAAATTATGCTACTACTGAAAAAGAATTCTTAGCAGTTGTATTTGCTTGTGATAAGTTCAGACCTTATATTGTTGATTCTAAAGTAATTATTCACACTGATCATGCTGCTATTAGATATCTTATGGAAAAGAAAGATGCTAAACCTAGACTTATTAGATGGGTTCTCTTGCTACAAGAATATGGCTTACATATTGTTGATAGAAAGGGAGCTGAGAACCCCGTTGCAGACAACTTGTCTAGGTTAGAAAATGTGCTTGATGACCCGCTACCTATTGATGATAGCTTTCCTGATGAGCAACTAAATGTCATAAATGCTTCTCATACTGCTCCATGGTATGCTGATTATGCTAATTACATTGTTGCCAAATTCATACCGGCAAAAGAAAAAGTTCTTCTATGATTTGAGGCATTAATTTTGGGATGACCCACATCTTTATAAAGAAGGAGTAGATGGTGTTATCAGACGTTGTGTACCTGAGCATGAACAGGAACAGATCCTACGCAAGTGTCACTCCGAAGCTTATGGAGGACACCATGCTAGAGATAGAACTGCACATAAGGTATTGCAACCTGGTTTTTATTGGCCTACTCTCTTCAAAGATGCCCGTAAGTTTGTCTTATCTTGTGATGAATGTCAAAGAATTGGTAATATTGGTAGACGTCAAGAAATGCCTATGAACTATTCACTCGTTATTGAACCATTTGATGTTTGGGGCTTTGACTATATGGGACCTTTTCCTGCCTCTAATGGTTATACACATATTTTAGTTGCTATTGATTACGTTACTAAGTGGGTAGAAGCTATTCCAACTGAAAGTGCAACTATCCCTGGGTGGTTTTGGTAATTCCTAACAACATATAGCTCATTGAGCTAACATTATTCCAAGATTAATATTTTAGGAAAAGCTCAATGAATGGCATGGCATGGATGAGGAAAGTGGACCCCTCAAAATACTAAGGACAAAAAGATTGCCTCAAGCTCAAAGCTCAAGACTCTACATTTTATATTTTAGTGATCCAAGATCACATTGAGTCTATAGGAAAAGCCAATACTATCAAGGAGGGATGAGGTGTTGCTTGATGAGGTTCTTGCTTCATAGTGCTTAGTGATATGCTCCAAAACCCTCAACTACCTTCCAACATCCACATTTGACCTAAACCAAAAGTCAAACTCGGCCCCACCGATTCTTTCTATCCGGCGCCACCGAGTTCAGATGTCATAGCCACTACCACAAACCCTAGGCAAATCGGTCTCACCGATAGGGATCTTGGTCACACCGAGATGGGGTTGTAATCTCTTTGTTTCCCTTCGTAACGTTTCGGTCCTACCGAGATGAGCGATCGGTCCCACCAAGATTGCAATGTAAACTCTTTGTTTCCCTTTTGTAACATTTCGGTCCCACCGAAATGAGCAAATCGGTGCCACCGAGTTTACCTGACCAACTCTCTGGTTAGCTTATTACCAAAATCGGTCCCACCGAGTTTGTGTAATCGGTCACACTGAGATTACGTTATGACCTAACCCTAACCATATCGGTCCTTCCGAGTTGCATCTCAGTCCCACCGAAAATCCTAACGGTCACTAGGTTTGCTAAATCAGTCCGACCGAGTTTCTCAATTTGGTCTCACCGAGATTGGTAAATTGTGTGTAACGGTTAGTTTTTGTGTGGAGGCTATATATACCCCTCCACCCACTCTTCATTCGTGGAGAGAGCCATCAGAACATACCTACACTTCCAATACACATTTACTGAGAGAGAACCACCTACTCATGTGTTGAGGCCAAGATATTCCATTCCCACCATATGAATCTTGATCTCTAGCCTTCCCAAGTTGCTTTCCACTCAAATCTTCTTTCCACCAAATCCATATCCTATGAGAGAGAATTGAGTGTTGGGGAGACTATCATTTGAAGCACAAGAGCAAGGAGTTCATCATCAACACACCATTTGTTACTTCTTGGAGAGTGGTGTCTCCTAGATTGGCTAGGTGTCACTTGGGAGCCTCCGACAAGATTGTGGAGTTGAACCAAGGAGTTTGTAAGGGCAAGGAGATCGCCTGCTTCATGAAGATCTACCGCTAGTGAGGCAAGTCCTTCGTGGGCGATGGCCATGGTGGGATAGACAAGGTTGCTTCTTCGTGGACCCTTCGTGGGTGGAGCCCTCCGTGGACTCGCGCAACCCGTTACCCTCCGTGGGTTGAAGTCTCCATCAATGTGGATGTACAATAGCACCACCTATCGGAACCACGACAAAAACATCCGTGTCTCCAATTGCGTTTGAATTCTCCAAACCCTTCCCTTTACATTCTTGCAAGTTGCATGATTTACTTTCCGCTGCTCATAGAATCTTTGCATGCTTGCTTGAATTGTGTTAAGATTGCTTGACATGTGCTAAGATAGCTAAAATCTGCCAAAGACTGAAATTGGGAAAAGGATAGATTTTTATTTGGTCAAGTAGTCTAATCACCCCCCCCTCTAGACATACTTTTGATCCTACAAGTGGTATCAGAGCTTTGGTCTCCATTTGCTTTGATTTCCATAGATTTTGGTGGTTATAGCCTCGGTTTCACAACCTAGGAGAGTATGGCATCTAGCGAGGGAAATTATCACCGTAGAGGTCCTTACTTTGATGGTACTAATTTTGCTAGTTGGAAGCATAAGATGAAAATGCATATTCTTGGACATAACCCCGCCGTTTGGGCTATTGTGTGTGTTGGCTTGCAAGGTGAATTCTTTGATGGGAGAGAACCGAATCGTGAAGCTACCGCGAATGAGTTGAAGATGCTACAATACAATGCTCAAGCTTGTGATATCCTCTTCAACGGATTGTGCCCTGAAGAATTCAAAAAAATCAGCCGTCTTGAGAATGCAAAGGAAATTTGGGATAGTTTGATTGATATGCACGAAGGTACCGACTCCGTCAAGGAATCCAAGTTGGATGTGCTTCAAAGTCAACTTGACAAGTTCAAAATGAAGGATGGTGAAGGTGTCGCTAAGATGTACTCTAGGCTTGCTCTTATCACAAATGAGATTGCCGGCATAGGAAGTGAAGAGATGACCGACAAATTCATCATCAAGAAGATCCTAAGAGCCTTGGATGGAAATATACGATACCGTATGCACATTGATCCAAATGATGCCAAATTACAAAGATCTCAAGCCAACGGAAGTCATTGGAAGAATTGTTGCTCATGAGATGTCACTCAAGGATAAGGAGGAGCTCCATAACAAGTCAAGTGGTGCTTACAAAGCCTCATGTGAAGCTCCCACATCATCAAGTGAGAAACAAACCTTCAATGAAGAATTGAGCCTAATGGTGAAGAACTTCAACAAGTTCTACAAGAAGTAGAAGCAAAGAGAGAAGTTCCAAGTCAAGGTCCTACAATGACAAAAGATCTTCTAGTCGAGAGCGAAACTGCTACAATTGTGGAAGACCCGGACACTACTCCAATGAGTGTACGGCTCCCCACAAGAGAAGAGAAGATTCTCCCAAAAGAAGAAGTAGAAGAGAAGAATCACCATCAAGGGAGAGAAGGAGTAGGGATGATCGATATGAACGAAGACCCTCTCGGAGAAGCAAGGATTCGGAAAGGAAGGACAAGTCATCAAGGAGCTACACAAAACGAAGACATCAAGCTCATGTTGGTGAATGGGTATCCGGCTCCGACTCCGACAATGACTCCGAGAGAAGCTATCACTCCGACTCCGAATATACTCAAGATGAAGGTGTTGCCGGTCTAGCAACTTGTGTCAACCAACTCCTACGACATATTTGATTCACGAAATGAAGGAATTGGAAGATGCTTCATGACCAAAGGTCCAAAGGTATCACACCCCGAGTATGTTGATTTCAATAGTGATGAAGATGACTTGTTAGGTGATGATGATTTACTTGTTGACAACTATAGTGATGAATACTATGATGAAACTAATGACAATGATAAGGAGAAGATTGAGTCTCTAACTAAAGAACTAAAAACTCTTAAGTTAGCTCATGAAACTATCTTAGGGGATCATCGAGAACTTTTAAGGACTCATGAGAAATTACGTTTTGAAAAGCTCAACCTTGAGCAAGAGCATGAGTTCTTAAAGGCAATCAATGATGATCTTCGCAAGAAAAGTTGTTCTTACATTGCCAAGCGTTTACTCTTATCTACTTACATGCCTCAAGTCAAGTCTAGTAACAAGAACAAGAAAGATTCTTCTTCTAGTAGTGACAATGATCATGCTAAATCCAATATTGTTGCTTATAGTAGTTCTCTTGATTCCACTAATGATTCTCTTAGCCAAGTTACACTTGAGAAATAAAATAGCTTATTGAAGGGAATTATAGAGAAAGGTGTTTACAAGAGCCTTGCCGGGAGTAACCAATTCAAGGAAATTGTACGCAAGCAAGGAAGGCATCGGAAGAATCAAGGTATTGGTTTTGAACGAAAGTTCAATGCCAATGGAGTTGAGTGGGAAGAAGATCAATACCCCAAGATGAAGTTTGTTCCTCAATAGACAAGTATGATCCTACTTCTTTCCAAGGGACACAAGCTCAAGATGATCTTCCACCACAAGACCAGAAGCAAAAAGGCAAAGACAAGCTTCAAGAGGAAATTGATGCATTTGAAGAAGCACCTAAGGCCTTGGTCAAGTGGGTTCCCAAGACTACATCAAGTTCCACTTCATCAAGTACAACTACAACTCCGAGGATTCCCATCAAGATGGTGTGGATCCCGAAGAAGAAGAACTAGAGAGTTCTTGAGGGTGACTTTGCCAACATACTTCACTCTTATCATTTTGGCAAGAATAAGTGCAATCAACTTCCACATCTTGCACTAGTTCAAGGAGTCACAAACCCTCTTGTTGGTAAGATAAGGGACAAGGTAACCTAAAGCTTTCATAGACATCATCTTGTGTGTGCATCACTCTATGTCTATGGATATCCTTGTTTGTTCCTTGTGGGACTAACCCGTGTAGGTATTGAAAGTGCAACTCACTCCAAAGGATAGCTCCAAATGATCTACATCAACATAGAGCATCCACATCTTCAACACCTACATGAAGTCATCATCGACAAAACCCAAGGTTAGTTCATCCCTCTTAGGGGGGATCTCACATCTAGGGGGAGCTTTACTCTAACAATTGAGTTAAAGCAACTCTAATGGTGTGAACACAACAACGCTTTATGTAAAAGTGGTAACCCCACTTGTGCTTAAACAATGAGTATGACCTATGATCAAATGTTCTCATTTGACTCCTAAGTCAATATACTCATATATAGATGACCTAGTCATCGCCAATTGCTTGATAGATGCTAGAATTGTCTGTGCATGCTTTGCCACATATTTCATTTGTCATTTTATTGTGTGAGCATGTTGGTTGCATAATTTACTCATTCGAGGACATCCACTTGTTGTTTTAATTGTTTGGTTTCCTTTTCTTTTGGCCAAGTGGATGGACAAGAATGCCTAAGAACCTTCTCTAGCTATCTATGCTTTTCTCGTCTCAAACTCTATTCATGCTGCATCACAAAATTTGATCAAGTCAGATTCGAACCACTCTGTGTGAGGAGCACTCGGAGTCCCCGATTCGTCATAGACTTAAACTTCCAAAACTTATTTGTGCGTTTCGGTCTGACCGATTCACCCATTTCGGTCATACCGAGATCACTAAGTCGATCTAGGTTTTCAACCTCGGTGCAACCGATTCGAACTTTTCGGTCACACCGAGTTGTTCCACTTGGTCACACCGACAGGGTCGGGCTATATACATCCACGGGTCAAATTTTGGAAAACTTTCCGAACCTCCTTGACCCACGCTTAGCATGCTCTGCCTCCAGGGTCTCCGGATCGTCCTCCTCGTCGCCAGCCGCCTCCTGCCGCTAGTCTCCGCCGCCGTCAACGGGAATCATCCCCGCCGTTGCCGTCGTAGCGAGTTCATCGCCGAACTAGGGTATGAACTCGATCATTGTGCTATCCTTATCTGATTCCTAGCACATTGTGTTCGCCATGTATCTTGCCACGATTGAGATCATTCTATCCTTCGAAAACACTCCGTAGTTTAGTCGTGAATTGAGAATTTAGGGTTAGGTTTCCGCCGAAACCATCTCGGACCCACCGAGTTGTGGAACTCGGTACCACCGATTCGGCTCAGGCCATTGCACATGTGATTCTCGGTCTGACTGAGAATTGCAAATCTGCGTGACCGAGTTCAGGACTTTGTGAAACCCTAGCAGTCTCGGTGCCACCGAACTGTGAATCGGTCTGACCGAGTTCACTAGTTTAGGTTCCAACAGCTGCTTCGGTATCACCGAGTTTACAAATCGGTTGTTCCGAAATGCTTTCTGTGGAAAACTAAAACTAAGTTTTTGACTCATTCTTTTGCAAAAACCTCTGCATTTTGTGATGCTCATCCACTCTATCTCATCTATATCTATTCACAGGGTCTGTTGTCAGTGTTTGCAATATGTCTGATCAGAGTGACAGCCAGAACAAGTCAGAGGAGCAGGTTCACTTGAGTGAGGGCACTAGTCCCTCTAGCAGCTCTGATGAGGGTAGCAGGAGCACCCCAAGCAACTTACCCAAAGCTGCCACCAGGGCCAGAAACAAGAAAGAGATCAGGAAGGACTCAGGTCTAAGGCTATGGAGAGAGTCTGATCCATATGCCACCAGGAGAAGGACTGATGTGGACTACAGGTTCCATACAAAGGAACAACAGGATTTCTATGAGACAGTGTTGCTTGACAAGAAACCAATAGTGTGTGACATGAGATGGGTCGACTGGGACTACATCAAGGAGAATGATGAACATTATCCAGGTGTGTATGACAGTTTCAAGGCTTGTGGAGTTGATGAGTTTGTGGCTCAGAAGCTCACAAAATGGAATGATGAGCTCATCATGCAGTTCTACTCCATAGCTCACTTCTACCCAGATGGAAGGATTGTCTGGATGTCTGAAGGTACGAGGTACCAGTCAACAGTTGCAGAATGGGCTAAGTTGATCAATGCCCCAAAAGAGAGTGAAGATGACTTGGATGTCTATGCCAACAAGAAGAAGGATCACAACACCATGGCACACATGTACAAGGAGATACCAAATGCTGCTCTTGAGACACACAAGTTTGGATCCGTACATTACCTTCTGTCAGGATTGCCAACTATCAACTGGATCCTCAGGCACACTCTCTTGCCAAAGTCAGATGATCACAAGATGATCAAAGGCCATGCAATTAACTTGCTTCACATCTTTGATGTCCCACAGAAGTTCAAAGTCATGAGCCTCATAGTGGAAACCATAAAGAGGACAGCTGCAGATCAGAAGAGGAGTTGTGGGTATGCCCCACAGATCCAGGAGCTGATTAACTCCAAGATGGGCACAGGCACATATCTGCTAGACAAGGAGCACCTGCCCATCTACCCAGAATTTGAGGACAACACTGTGGTGATGGATGAAAATGGACTATCTTCTGTGCACGCACAAGCCAAGAATGAGAAGGCAAAGGCTGAAAAGGCTGCAAGGATGCCAACTACTGAAGAAGCATCTCAGTATCTTCTGAAGAGCAAGCAAGATCTTCTTGGCTACTTGATTGCCTCCACTCTGAGGATTGAGAAGGGACTGGCCACCCTGACTCAAAACCAGGAGAGCCTGGAAAGGATCGTGGAGCATAAGTTCTATGACTTGGATGTGAAGGTAACTGAGATCCAGTCTGTTGTGGAGCAACTTCAGCATGATATGCAGGGGAGGAAGGGCAAGACAACCACTGATGCATTTGCCAGAGTGCCTAGATCTCAGAGGTCAGCTGCAGTGCCAGTTCCAGACACCAGAGCCACTTCATCTGCACCAGCTACAGCTTCAGTGCCACCAGCTCCAGCACCTACTCCATCATCTCCATCTACTTCGACTGAAGCCTTCGTTCTTGGAGTTATCCGGACACCACCACCTAAAGACCAAGCCTGAGAGACGATTCAGTGCTATGCACTTTCTAGGAACTTTTTGGTAACTTGTTGCCAAAGGGGGAGAAAAATGTATAGATCATAGGCTTCGAGAGAGAGCATTGCTTTTTTTATTCTCTCTTGCTTTGGTGGTTGAACTTTATTTGCTTTGCTTGTTTGAGATACTTTCTGTCTGTGTGATACTTGGATGATCACGTGTGTTTGATCATATGCTACATTAATGCTTGTTGGATGACATTATCATTTTATCCCTATATGATCATTCACTTTGCTTGGTGATGAGTGCATGTATTTAATTATTATCATTTTGAGTGCTCCACCAAGATGTATGTGACATGGAAGAGTAACCCATGAGCCTAACTCTCTGTGCATTTGCAGTCCAAAGCAAATCATAAACTATGCACAAATTTAGGGGGAGCTCTTGCTATTCACATACTTCTCAAAGCGACAATGTTTTTCACTCTTATTATCATTCGCCGAAGCTTTGATCTATATGTTGTCATCAATTACCAAAAAGGGGGAGATTGAAAGTGCAACTATCCCTAGGTGGTCTTGGTAATTCCTAACAACATATAGCTCATTGAGCTAATGCTATTCCAAGATTAATATTTCAGGAAAAGCTCAATGAATGGCATGGCATGGATGAGGAAAGTGGACCCCTCAAAATACTAAGGACAAAAAGATTGGCTCAAGCTCAAAGCTCAAGACTCTACATTTTATATTTTAGTGATCCAAGATCACATTGAGTCTATAGGAAAAGCCAATACTATCAAGGAGGGATGAGGTGTTGCTTGATGAGGTTCTTGCTTCATAGTGCTTAGTGATATGCTCCAAAACCCTCAACTAATTTCCCACACCCACATATGACCTAAACCAAAAGTCAAACTCGGCCCCACCGATTCTTTCTATCCGGCGCCACCGAGTTCAGATGTCATAGCCACTGCCACAAACCCTAGGCAAATCGGTCTCACCGATAGGGATCTCGGTCACACCGAGATGGGGTTGTAATCTCTCTGTTTCCCTTCGTAACGTTTCAGTCCTACCGAGATGAGCGATCGGTCCCACCAAGATTGCAATGTAAACTCTCTGTCTCCCTTTTGTAACATTTCGGTCCCACCGAAATGAGCGATCGGTCCCATCGAGTTTACCTGACCAACTCTCTGGTAAGCTTATTACCAAAATTGGTCCCACTGAGTTTGTGTAATCGGTCACACCGAGATTACGTTATGCCCTAACCCTAACCATATTGGTTCTACTGAGTTGCATCTCAGTCCCACCAAAAATCCTAATGGTCAGTAGGTTTGCTAAATTGGTCCGACCGAGTTTCTTAATTCGGTCTCACCGAGATTGGTAAATTGTGTGTAACGGTTAGTTTTTGTGTGGAGGCTATATATACCCCTCCACCCACTCTTCATTCGTGGAGAGAGCCATGAGAACATACCTACACTTCCAATACACATTTTCTGAGAGAGAACCACCTACTCATGTGTTGAGGCCAAGATATTCCATTCCCACCATATGAATCTTGATCTCTAGCCTTCCCAAGTTGCTTTCCACTCAAATCTTCTTTCCACCAAATCCATATCCTATGAGAGAGAATTGAGTGTTGGGGAGACTATCATTTGAAGCACAAGAGCAAGGAGTTCATCATCAACACACCATTTGTTACTTCTTGGAGAGTGGTGTCTCCTAGATTGGCTAGGTGTCACTTGGGAGCATCCGACAAGATTGTGGAGTTGAACCAAGGAGTTTGTAAGGGCAAGGAGATCGCCTGCTTCATGAAGATCTACCGCTAGTGAGGCAAGTCCTTCATGGGCGATGGCCAACATGGGATAGACAAGGTTGCTTCTTTGTGCACCCTTCGTGGGTGGAGCCCTCTGTGGACTCGCGCAACCGTTACCCTCCGTGGGTTGAAGTCTCCATCAACGTGGATGTACGATAGCACCACCTATCGGAACCACGACAAAAACATCCGTGTCTCCAATTGCGTTTGAATTCTCCAAACCCTTCCCTTTACATTCTTGCAAGTTGAATGCTTTACTTTCCGCTGCTCATAGACTCTTTGCATGCTTGCTTGAATTGTGTTAAGATTGCTTGACTTGTGCTAAGATAGCTAAAATCTGCCAAAGACTAAAATTGGGAAAAGGATAGATTTTTATTTGGTCAAGTAGTCTAATCACCCCCCTCTAGACATACTTTTGATCCTACATTCTTCAGAGGAGCATTGCCGAACTCAGGAAGACCCTGCCGAACAGGGTCCGAAAGGGGGACGTCCTCCATATAAAACCATTCCGAAGGTCAGTCTTCGGATGTCTTCTTCGGAGTACCGGACAGGTATCTGGTTCCGGCGATGCGCCATATTTTGGCTCCGCCCACTTGATAAAGTGACCCCCTCTATGTGCGAGGGACGAGGCAAAATAACCTTTTCCACAGCTCGAAATGAGCCTCGTAGCCCAGGAACAACTCGCAGAGGGCAAAATAGTCGGCGATGTGTAAAATGGAGGCAGGGGTGAAATTATGCAATTGGAGGCCATAGAACTCCAGGAGCCCGCGGAGGAACGGATGAATCGGAGATCCGAGTCCCCTCAATAAATAAGGGATAAGGCATACCCGCTCCCTCATAGAGGGGCTGGGGAAGCTCTCCGCTTGCTCCCCGCCATTGTAGGTGGCGAGCCCGGCTTGGACGGGCACCATATACGCCGGAGGGAGAAATCCCTTAGTCTGCAGTTCGACTAATCGACTATATGGGACTGAACACCTCTCCCAATCACTGGGCTTAGGGCTATGGGGGCGGGAGGAGGAGCTGCGGAGGTCGGCCATGCTGGAGTGGATCTTTCCGAAACACGCTCTGATGGATTCTCGCTGGGGAGGATGGTATGGATCGGATCTAAGAATCCCCATCCCTTTAATTATTTATCTGGCTAGTGGGCGAATGTAAAAATGCCCTGGCGCCTCGTATTCATTCGACGCGTGGGAGATAGCCCTTGTTGGGCACAGAAGCCAAGAGGTCCAACATTTATGGGACCGGACACTGCTTAACAAACGTTCGAAATTTGGAGAAGAACCCGCCTTGCAATGCCGAAGACAACACTGCACGCCGGACTCATCGTCATTGAAGCCTGGTTCGGGGGCTACTGAGGGAGTCCTGGATTAGGGGGTCTCCGGACAACCGGACTATATCCTTTGGCCGGATTGTTGGACTATGAAGATACAAGATTGAAGACTTCGTCCCGTGTCCGGATGGGACTCTACTTGGCGTGGAAGGCAATCTAGGCAATACGGATATGGATATCTCCTCCTTTGTAACCGACCTTGTGTAACCCTAGCCCCCTCCGGTGTCTATATAAACTGGAGGGTTTTAGTCCGTAGGACAACATACAATCATACCATAGGCTAGCTTCTAGGGTTTAGTCTCTCCGATCTCGTGGTAGATCAACTCTTGTAATACTCATATCATCAAGAATAAATCAAGCAGGATGTAGGGTTTTACCTCCATCAAGAGGGCCCGAACCTGGGTAAAACATCGTGTCCCCTGCCTCCTGTTACCATCCGCCTTAGACGCACAGTTCGGGACCCCCTACCCGAGATCCGCCGGTTTTGACACCGATAGTTACACAGAGTCAGTTACAAGGGAGGAGATCTACATATCCGTATTGCCTAGCTTGCCTTCCACGCCAAGGAGAGTCCCATCCAGACACGGGACGAAGTCTTCAATCTTGTATCTTCATAGTCCAACAGTCCGGCCAAAGGATATAGTCCGGCTGTCCAGAGACCCCCCTACCCGAGATCCGCCGGTTTTGACACCGACAGTCCACCTTATAGCTACATCCACATGACGTTTGCCTTGCAGAACACGACTGTCACCTTCCAGCACCATCTACGGAGCATTCTAGCGGCTTAGGAGGCCAGGCATCATGCTATCCTGGCGGAGATGGCGACGGTCCTCAAGGAACCACCCGAGCCCCCGGTGCCTCCTTAATCTCAGGGCCCTGGCGGCTCGTGAGGAACGACTCCTTCAGCGTGCGCCTCCAGCTACTCCGACACCACTCCGGCTACGGTATCAGGTGACTCTTTCCAGTTCATTCAGTTGGGGGTGCCCCTCGGGTTGCATTATCCCCAAGTCACACGGTCTGTCCCTGCGACGTGTATCCTTTTGCATCTTCAGCTTACCCTGCTGGGGGGCGCCCCTCGGGCTACATCATCCCTAGGCCGCTCGGGTCCGTCCTAGTGGCATGTATCGTTCTTGCATCTATCTGAGCTAACCTGCCTCTCTGCTTGAGTCATTTCATGATTATCGCTTGCTTCCCTATTATCCATTGCGGCCACCCGCGCTGCCCATCGCCCCCCTGATCATCCCGCAACAGGGTCTACTCATGCTGACATGGCGCTTGTGTTCGGGTCCGTCCCTGCAACGCTGACAAATCTGAGCGGCCGAGCTCTAGCTCACGGCACGCCCCGCGCACGTCACCTCACCAGGCCCCCAGTGCCTTCATCTTCTCGCAGAACGACCAGTGGCAGATCGGCAGGCGCAGTTGCAACCTATATTCCTCCCTCGTGCTAACCTGCAGGAACCTCCGGAGGCCGATGGGGGGCGGCACCGCAGGCTCCTTCTTTTTTCACACAATTTGCTTGCACGTTAAAGGGGGGCTCCTGAGCATCGCGACTCAGGAACTATTACTGGCTCTCCAGCCCTCACCCCGTGGCCTTGACCATGGCATCACGACCTGGCATACCAGCGGCGGCTAAGCTCGCTCGAGGGCCGGGACCCGAGGACGTGATGTCTACTACACAACCTTCTTCTTGTAGATGTTGTTGGGCCTCCAAGTGCAGAGGTTTGTAGGACAGTAGCAAATTTCCCTCAAGTGGATTACCTAAGATTTATCAATCCATGGGAGGCGTAGGATGGAGATGGTCTCTCTCATGCAACCCTGCAACCAAATAACAAAGAGTCTCTTGTGTCCCCAACACACCCAATACAATGGTAAATTGTATAGGTGCACTAGTTCGGCGAAGAGATGGTCATACAAGTGCAATATGGATAGTAGATAATGGTTTTTGTAATCTGAAAATATAAAAACAGCAAGGTAACTAATGATAAAAGTGAGCACAAACAGTATTGCAATGTGTTGAAAAAAGACCTAGGGTTCATACTTTCACTAGTGCAAGTTCTCTCAACAATAATAACATAATTGGATCATATAACTATCCCTCAACATGTAACAAAGAGTCACTCCAAAGTCACTAATAGCGGAGAATAAACGAAGAGATTATTGTAGGGTATGAAACCACCTCAAAGTTATTCGTTCTGATCAATCTATTCAAGAGTCCATAGTAAAATAACACGAAGCTATTCTTACCGTTCAATCTATCATAGAGTTCGTACTAGAATAAGACCTTAAGACACAAATCAACCAAAACCCTAATGTCACCTAGATACTCCAATGTCACCTCAAGTATCCGTGGGTATGATTATATGATATGCATCACACAATCTCAGATTCATCTATTCAACCAACACAAAGAACTTCAAAGAGTGCCCCAAAGTTTCTACCAAAGAGTCAAGACGAAAACATGTGCCAACCCCTATACATAAGTTCACGAGGTCACCGAACTCGCAAGTTGATCACCAAAACATACATCAAGTGGATCACATGATATCCCATTGTCACCACAGATAAGCACATGCAAGACATACATCAAGTCTTCTCAAATCCTTAAAGACTCAATCCGATAAGATAACTTCAAAGGGAAAACTCAATCCATTACAAGAGAGTAGATGGGGGGAAACATCATAAGATCCAACTATAATAGCAAAGCTCGCGATACATCAAGATCGTACCATCTCAAGAACACGAGAGAGAGAGAGAGAGAGAGAGAGATCAAACACATAGCTACTGGTACATACCCTCACCCCGAGGGTGAACTACTCCCTCCTCGTCATGGAGAGCACCGGGATGATGAAGATGGCCACCGGAGAGGGATTCCCTGTGACGCCCCGAATCCGATGCGCCAGGTGTCTTCCAGTTATTCGCCGATGTTGCCATGTCTTTTGCTTGCGTGTTGCATTTCCTCATGTCATCATGTGCATTGCATCATCATGTTTTTCAAAACTTGTATCCGTCCCGGTCTCCTCGTTCTTTCCGTTGTCCGTTCTGAGCCCAGACACACTTGCACGCGCCCGTGGCACGTCCGAAATATTCTTTTATAAGTGGCCGAAAAATGTTCTCGGAATGGGTTGAAACTTGACATGCGGTGTTTTTATGTTGTCAGTAGACTGCCTGTCAAATTTCATCGCATTCGAAGTTCGTTTGATAGCCCAACTGTTAAACTATAGCGGCAATAGTAGCCGGTCTATCGTGGGACGTTTTCGGTCTCCGGAAACAGTCACCGGGCTGCATTCCCCCTCTTTCCTCTCAACCCAAGCCCTTCTTCGCAGTCCACCTAGGCCCAGCCTACCCCTCTTTGCGCAGTGCATAGACCCCCCTTGCACGTCCGAAACTATCCCGAACCCGACCCGGACAGTCGTCACCGTTGGACTCAGATCCTCCCCAAACATCTATAAAACTGATACGTCTCCATCGTATCTACTTTTCCAAACACTTTTGCCCTTGTTTTGGACTCTAACTTGCATGATTTGAATGGAACTAACCCGGACTGACGCTGTTTTCAGCAGAATTGCCATGGTGTTATTTATGTGCAGAAACAAAAGTTCTCGGAATGACCTGAAACTTCACGGAACATCTTTTCGGAAATAATAAAAAATCCTTGCAAAAAATGAAGACCAGGGGGCCCACCACCTGTCCACGAGGGTGGGGGCGCGCCTGCCCCCCTAGGGCGCGCCCCCTACCTCGTGGGCCCCCTGGAGCTCCTCCGACCTCAACTCCAACTCTATATATTTGGTTTCATGGAGAAAAAATCATAGAGAAGAAATCATCGCGTTTTACGATACGGAACCGCCGCCAAGCCCTAAAACCTCACGCGAGGGATGATCTGGAGTCCGTTCGGGGCTCCGGAGAGGGGAATCCATCGCCATCGTCATCATCAACCATCCTCCATCACCAATTTCATGATGCTCACCGTCGTGCATGAGTAATTCCATCGTAGGCTTGCTGGACGGTGATGGGTTGGATGAGATTTATCATGTAATCGAGTTATTTTTGTTAGGGTTTGATCCCTAGTATCCACTATGTTCTGAGATTGATGTTGCTATGACTTTGCTATGCTTAATGCTTGTCACTAGGGCCCGAGTGCCATGATTTCAGATCTGAACCTATTATGTTTTCACCAATATATGAGAGTTCTTGATCCTATCTTGCAAGTCTATAGTCACCTATTATGTGTTATGATCCGTTAACCCCGAAGTGACAATAATCGGTATACTTACCGGTGATGACCATAGTTTGAGGAGTTCATGTATTCACTATGTGTTAATGCTTTGGTCCGATACTCTATTAAAAGGAGGCCTTAATATCCCTTAGTTTCCGCTAGGACCCCGCTGCCACGGGAGGGTAGGACAAAATATGTCATGCAAGTCCTTTTCCATAAGCACGTATGACTATATTCGGAATACATGCCTACATTACAATTGATGAATTTGAGCTAGTTCTGTGTCACCCTAGGTCATGACTGTTACATGATGAACCGCATCTGGCATAATTCTCCATCACTGATCCATTGCCTACGAGCTTTCCATATACTGTTCTTCGCTTATTTACTTTTCCGTTGCTATTGATATCATCACTAAAAAATACCAAAAAGATTACTTTTGCTACTGTTACCTTTTGCTACCGTTACCACTACTATCATATTACTTTTATACTAAACACTTTGCTGCAGATACTAAGTTTCCAGGTGTGGTTGAATTGACAACTCAGTTGCTAATACTTGAGAATATTCTTTGGCTACCCTTGTGTCGAATCAATAAATTTGGGTTGAATACTCTAACCTCGAAAACGGTTGCGATCCCCTATACTTGTGGGTTATCAAGACTATTTTCTGGCGCCGTTGCCGGGGAGCATAGCTCTATTCTTTGAGTCACTTGGGATTTATATCTGCTTATCACTACGAAGAACATGAGAGATCCAAAACCAAGATTTATCCCTCAACTACGAGGGGAGGTATGGAACTGCCATCTAGCTCTACACTTGATTCACCTTCTGTTTTGAGTAAGCTTGCGACAGCTAAACCTGCTTCTGCTATTCGTTCTGATATGTTGCATGTTATTGATGATGCCACTTCTGCTATGCATGATACTTATGATGAAACTACTTCTATGCTTGATACTACTGTGCCACTTGGTGAATTTCTTGATGAACAACTTGCTAGGGTTAGAGAGAATGAAAATATTGAATCTGATAATATTGAGGAAAGTGATGATGAAGACTCACCTGTTATTCCTAAGGGTTATGTTTTTGATAAAGAAGCTTCTTTAGCTATTTTAGCTTGCAAAGATAGATACGAACTCAAGAGGTTATTGGCTAAATGGAAGCAGCAATCTCTTAATGCTAGGATGGAACCTGACCCTGCTTTTGCTACTTCACCTATCTTTGTTACTGATAAGGATTATGAATTCTCTGTTGATCCTGATATAATTACTTTGGTTGAATCGGATCCTTTTCATGGCTATGAATCTGAAACTATTGTGGCACATCTTACTAAATTAAATGATATAGCCACCCTGTTCACTAATGATGAGAGAACTCGTTACTTTTATATCCTTAAAATATTTCCGTTCTCGTTAAAGGGTGATGCTAAGATATGGTTTAATTCTCTTGATCCTGGTTGTGTGCGTAGTCCCTAGGATATGATTTATTACTTCTCTGCTAAATATTTCCTGCTCAAAAGAAACAAGCTGCTTTAAGGGATATATATAATTTTGTGCAAATTGAAGAAGAGAGTCTCCCACAAGCACTACCAAAAAAAGACACATCCGTGACATTTTGGGCCAAACGAAATTTTTTTTCTGTCATACATATGACACTTCTATGACGATAATTGTGACAAAACCCGGTATCATCATAGATGTGGTGGGCTCCTACTTCTATGACAAAAAATCATGACAGAAAATGGGCTTTTCGTCTTGGGCGGGCCAGAGACGCAGCTGCATGACATTCTTTGGGCCGTCCATGACAGAAAAAAACCGTGGTAGAAGCGAGGGGGAGGAAAATTTTGGGGAGTTCCCGGTTACGGTGGGAGGTCGGGGGCCGAGCGATGCGTGTTTCTCTCGTACACGTACGCGCGTGTGTGCGAGGCATTGGCTCTAACTGAACCCGAGCGAGGCGTTGGGCTCTAACTGAACCCGAGCGATTGCACTGCAGGCTACGCGTTACTGAACCCGAGCGATCGATTCGATGGCTGTTAACTGAACCCGATCGAGCGATTCCTTCTCTACTAATGCTAATTGAAGCCGCTCGATGGGATGAACAGTGAGTGTTGCGCGGGGGGGGGGGGGGGGGGGGGGGGGGGGGGGGGGGGGGGGGGGGGGGGGGGGGGGGGTTGGATGTACAGTGAGTGGTGCAATTGCCTCTGGATGAACAGGACCCTGTGGTGTGGTGGAGGGCTGGATGGACAGTAGACAGTGGAGGGGTGCCCGTGGAGGGGTGGATGAACTGGACCCCGTGGTGTGGAGGGCTGGATGAACAGTAGACGGTGGAGGGGTGGTTGAACAGGACCCCGTGGTGTGGAGGGCTGGATGAATAGTAGACGGTGGAGGGGTGCCCGTGGAGGGGTGGTTGAACAGGACCCCGTGGTGTGGAGGGCTGGATGAACAGTAGACGGTGGAGGGGTAGTTGAACAGTAGCCGGTGGAGTAGCGCGTGGTGGAGGCTGGATGAACAGGAGCCCGTGGAGGCTGGAGGAGGTCGATGGTAGACCGTGGAGGCTGGAGGAGGTCGACGGTGGAGATGAACAGTATCCCGTGGAGTCCCGTTTTGCAGTATGCCACACCCTTCCCGATGAACAGGACCCCGTTTCGACCGTAGCGCTCCAACACAAGTCTGTTTCCTCCGTTTTGCGGTACGCCACACCCCTCCCGATCAACAGGACCCCCGTTTCGACCGTAGGAGGTCCGTTTCCTCCGTTTTGCGGTACGCCAGACCCCTCCCGATGAACAGGATCCCGTTTCGAATGTGGCCTGTCGAACACAAGGCCGTTTTGTCCGTTCTGCGGTACGCCAGGCCTCGTTTCCATCGCCTGTTCCGTCCAAGCCCTCCCGATGAACACGACGCATTCCGTTGCCTCCCCATGAACACGACGCATTCGGTTGCCTCCCCATGAACATGACGACGATGCTGTTTCTCCGTTCCGACCCAGCCATGTACACGAGCCCTGGCCGTACGTATGCGCGAGTAGGCGTTCGAGACCCCGCCCGTATGTACACATACGTGGCCGTATTTTCTTTCTTGCACCCTGGCCGCTGTACGTACGTGTAAATGCTACGTGCGCGCCTCTACTACGACACGTGCGCGTCTCTACTACGACACATGCGCGCCTCTACATCGACCAGTATGTACGTACACGTTCGCGACCAGAATGACAACGCTACGTACGCTTCGACCAGGTGGGTCCTGACTGTCAGGCACTTCCTTGCCTGCGAAGATGTAGCTGGTCGGTCCCAGCAATCAGGGGGTGAATCGTTTTTTTTTCCCGGATGCACTTCCTTGCGTGCGAAGATGTAGCTGGTGGGTCCCAGCAGTCAGGGGGAAACGTTTTTTTCGTGAAATACAGTGGCCCGTCCGGTGGGTCCTAGCTATCAGGTGGAGGAATCATTATTTTCCGCGTAATAAGGAGGCACTTCCTTGCTACGGCCGTGGACCCAGCTATCAGCCTCTCCACGTACAGTCCACGTCCAATGGAAGTTGTTCCTTGACCGCGTTGACCACGCCACGCCGAGAGCACCAGGGCGGTGGACGACGGCGAGGCCTAGGAAGGGGACGACACGGAGGCAGGGAAGACTCGGCAGTTGTTTCCCACGCGGAGGGGAGTACGACTGTACGAGGGTTTACAGGTTCGTCTGTCGTCGCCGGAGAATAACAGCAGGTGTGGGTGAGTAGAGGGATGGCTCAGCCAGCAATGGGAGTACGGTCGGGCGGTGAGGCCTGCACGGCAGCACAGCCGGCCGCGAGGAGGAGGGAGTAGGCAGTCCCGCCGGCGCTTGTTTGAGCGGCTGGAGCAGGAAGAGCAGAGATTGAAGAAGCACGACGGCCGTTGGATGGACATCCAACAGTCAGTGCTTGTGCATCAACCTTTTTTTAGGAAATCCTCAAATCTGTGGAAAACAGCATACAACCCATCTGCCATTATTTCTAATAATTTACAGCCCATTTGCTAATTCTTAAGGTTTTTTTGGAGCCCATATTCTTTTTGTTAGCATTACAGCCCATATTGTGGCAATGGTTAAAAAATTATACGAAATTTTGCATATTTCGGTGCGGTCCGAACTGTTTTTAATCCCAAAATTTCGACTCACATTCAAACTGATTTTAAAAATAAATGTATATCAATATAAAATCCAACAAATTCTCCACGCATAAAAATTAATGTAATTAAAATCTTGAAATGAAAAAAAAGATATTTGAAACTAATTGCCGGTTTGATGTGTTTTAAAAATGTACAACCCATTGCTCATTATTGATGGGCCATTTTCTCGGCCAGCCGAATGAAAGCTCTCCTCGTCTTGAAAGATTTGTAGCCCAACAGGCCTGACAAAGCGACTTACTTGGCAAATCACAAAAAAACTGGGCTGTGGCCATGGACCCAGCTGTCAGCCTCTTCACGTATAGTACTCTTCCGATGGAAGTCGTTCCTTGACCACGTTGACCACGCCGCGCGGAGAGCACCACGGCAGTGGACGACGGCGAGGCCTAGGAAGGGGATGACATGGCAGTGGAAGCCCGCGCGGAGAGGACTACGAGGGTTCACTAGTTCAGCTGTGGTGTGAGGCTGCCGTGCCGCAGGGCCTGGCCAGCGGTGGGAATAGTAGGGGCCGGAGAGGCCTCTGCGGCAGCACAGCCGGCCACGGGAGGCAGGAGCATGCGGCACGACCGGCGCTGCTTTGGGCGGCTGGAGCAAGAATACCAGAGGTTGAAGAAGCACTACGGCCGTTGGATGGACATCGTACGATCACTGGAGCAAGAATCGTTCATATTGACTAAGTTGACAAAGCCCTTCATCCCCGTCAACTTATTAGGCCCACAAGTCAGCCTCCCAGCAAGGTGAGTCCCAGCTAGCCAGGGGAGTATTCATTTTTTTGTGCGTAATAAGGAGGCACTTCTGGTGGGTCCGAGTTGACAGTGGGGGGAACATTTTTTCACGAAATACGGTGGCCTGTCCGGTGGGTCCCAGCAGTCAGGGGGAAACGATTTTTTCGCAAAATACTGGTGGCCCGTCCGGTGGGTCCCCGCTGTCAGGTGGAGGAATAATTATTTTCCGCATAATAAGGAGGCACTTCCTTGCGGCTGCCGTGGACCCAGCTGTCAGCCTCTCCACGTACAGTACTCTTTCGATGGAAGTCGGTCGTTGACCATGTTGACCACGCCGCGCCGAGAGCACTAGGGCGGTGGACGATAGCGAGGACTAGGAAGGGGACGACTCGGAGCTGGGGAAGACGCAGTAGTGGATGCCCACGCGAAGAGGAGTATGAGGGTTCACTGGTTTGGCTACGGTGTGAGGCTGCTGTCGCCGCAGAATAACAGGGGGTGTGGATGAGTAGAGGGATGGCCTGGCCAGCGGTGGGAGTAGTAGGGGGCGGTGAGGCCTCCGCGGCATCACAGCCGGCCACGGGAGGCAGGAGCACGCGGCACGACCGGCGCTGGTTTGGGCGACTGGAGCAAGAAGACCAGAGGTTGAAGAAGCACTACGGCCATTGCATGAATATCGTACAGTAACAGGAGCTAGAATCGTTCATATCGACTAAGTTTACAAAGCCCTCCATCCCCGTCAACTTGCTAGGCCGACAAGTCAGCCTCCCACTATGCTGGGTTCCAGCTGGTAGGGGGAATATTCATTTTTTTGTGCGTAATAAGGAGGCACTTCCTTGCGTGCGAAGATAGCTGGTGGGTCCGACATGTCAGCGGGGGGCACTTTATTTCATGAAATACAGAGGCCCTTCCAGTGGGTCCCAGATGTCAGGTGGAGGAATCATTATTTTGCGCGTAATAAGGAGGCATTTCCTTGTGTGCGGCCATGGACTCAACTGTCAGCCTCTCCATGCACAGTCTACTTCCGATGGTGTCGTTCGTTGACCACGTTGACCACGCCGCGCCGAGCGCATCCAAGGTGGTGGACGACGGCGAGGCCCCGGACAGCAACGAGCCGGAGATGGGAAGACGCGGGAGTAGAGTCGCAGACAGAGAGGTGTACAAGGGTTAACTAGTTCTAGTGCGGTGTGGTTCGGCAGTCGGTGGAGAAGAACAGGAGGTGTGGAGGGGTGGAGGGATGGCCTGGCCAACGGTGGAGTAGCGCTTCATAGCGAAGCGTGCTAAGCAGAGCTGCTAGCAGCAGGAGGCGGGAGGTGGTCCTGGCGGTGCTGGAGGAAGAAGACGAGAGATTGAAGATGGATGCCGGTCGTTGGATGTAAATCCAACGGCTAACTTGTCAGAATCATTTGTTGACTAAATTGACAACGACTTGCATTGGCTTCGACCTATTGGCGCACATTTCAGCCTCCAAAAATGTGGCATGTATTCAACCCATTTTTCAGAATTTACAGTCTTTTTTTTGCGCGGTAGAATTTACAGTCAATTTGACCTTTTTTTGAATTACAGCCATTAGCTGGGCTGAGTGAACAAATAATGTAGCGTCCATGCGGCCCGTTTATTTTATTTCCTAAAAAATTACAGCCCATTTGCACTTTCTCGAAATACACAATTTTGCTGGGCTGATTCTAATTATAATGTTGGGTTGGGCCAGCAATGTTATCAAAAAATAAAAAGGGGCTGAGCATTTTGTTATAAATATATTTAAATAATAAGTAATATTATTACATTCGTCCTTAAATTTACAGTCTTACCAAGCTTTATATAATAACATATAAAATATTTTTTTTATAAAAACAGGGAGCATCTCCCCGTTTCCATTGCTGAGAACGAAACCAGAACATATTCTGATACAGCAGCTCAAAGAGCAGTTCGAAAGCAAAGGTAGAAAAGCTACAAACTGGGGGGTGGATGAACAAGTTCTCTGAATAACACAAATCACCCGAGCGGTGCCAAAGGCAGAGCGGATAGAGCACTCAAATGATACAAGGAGGGTCCAGCGAAGCCTTCATGGTCTTTAGCCGAGGGGCCGTGTCAGCCTGCGGCGACTAGTAAGCAAGCGGAGACAATAGGCTGGAAGGCATAGCATGGTGGATGTCCCTCTTTTTCGGTGCCAGGTGCCCATCATCTTCATCAGAGATCTTGAGACGAGCCCACGGGTCCAGCCCCAGAGCAGGTCGAGCCTCGTTCAGCCACAAGTGATCACCAACGGTTTCTGGAGGGATCTTGTTAGGGTTTCCATGAAGCTCATCAACTTGTCCTTGTCCAATCCGGAGGAGAGAATTGCCCAGTTCCTCACCATGTTCTTGATCAACCTCAAGACCTGCGGAATGGAAATCCAGGAGGTGTTACTGAAAGTCGTAGCATTTCTATATTTCCAGAGGCACCAAAGGACAGCTGAGCTAACAGTGTTTAAAACTGAGCACTTTTTGGTAGCAATCCAGAATCTGGCGAGAGATTCGAAGGATGAGCCAATCTGACTAGAGAAATATTCCTCAATGTGGGCCCAGAGATGTTTAACAACTATACATTCAAAAAATAGGTGAGAACAAGACTCTTGTTCCAAGCAGTAAACACAATCAAGGGGTTTGATGATGTGTATCTTCCTAAGGTTATCCCTAGTCATCAATTTGTTTTTGGAGAGAAGCCAGAGAAATACATGAATTTTAGGGGGAACTCTCAATTTCCGGACAATAGGGATAAACACGGGTTGAACCCCTCTAAAGTTGATAACATGATAGAGGGAGATGGAGGAATACTTCCCCTTATTGTCTAGCTGCCAAATCAGGGAATTCGTCTCGGCAGTAAAGGTAATGCTTTTGGCAATTTCCTCCAGCTGGAACCATTGTTCCATGAGACTATCACTAAAGTTCCTTCTAAAAGAGAGTTTTAGGCATTGACCGTCCCAAGCTTCATTGAAACTTTTGTTAAGCTCATTGCGGACAGAGTAAATAGGCCAAAATTGGACTGCTAGGGGGGATGTGCCAAACCAAGTATCTTCCCAGAACCTGGTTCTGCTCCCATCCCCTATGTTCCATCTGTAGCCAAATTTCATAGCATGCATAATAGATTTTAATCCTTTCCAGAATCTAGAGGTCTTAGGGTTGGAGGAAGGGACAAAAATATTAGGTTTATTTCCTAGGTATTTATAGGCAATAAGAAGCTTCCAGGGTTTTAGGTCTTCCTCATAGAATCTTTTAATCCAAGACCCTAGAAGACATATGTTAATTTCTTGGAGGTTAGGTATGCCTAGGCCTCCAAAATCTTTTTTCATAGAGACTAGGGCCCAATTAGCAAGGTGTAGCTTCCTATTTCCCTCAAAATCATTCCACAAGCAATGAGACATCTGAGAATTGATGAGGTTCACTGCCCATTTAGGGAACTTGAAGAAGGAGAGGAGATACACTGGAATGCTAGCCAAACAAGCTTGTATGAGGATCAATCTACCTCTATAAGAGAGAAGTTTGCCCCTCCACCCAGCAATCCTTTTAATGATTTTATCCAGAAGGGGTTGGATATCCTCTCTCCTCAGTTTATCATAGTGGAGAGGGATACCTAGGTACTTAATGGGGAAGTTACCTTTATTACAGACTAGAATAGAGAGGAAGTCAGCTAACTCCTGATCATCCATGTTGATAGGGATGAGTTCACTTTTAGAGTAGTTGATTCTCATGCCTGAGACTTGTTCAAACCAGGTTAGAACAGTTTTCAGAATGCTAGCATGTGTGGAGTCATTGTCTAAGAAAAGGATGGTATCATCTGCATATTGAAGGCAGATGATGCCACCAGGGCAGACCTCAGGACAGAGCCCTGCAACCAGACTATGATCAGCAGCTTTGCTCAGCATTTTAGTAAGAACGTCCACTATTAAATTGAACAAAAGCGGGGAGATGGGGTCACCTTGCCTAAGGCCTTTACCAGCAAGAAAAAATCACCTTCACAGTTATTTAACTTGACCCCAACAGACCCCCATGAGTAAGTTGCTGGATCCAACTCTCCTCTATGAAAGGCTTGGAAAAGATCTAAGAGATCATTTTTCACCAAGTCCCAAAAATGCCGGTAAAACAAGAAGGGAATCCCATCAGGACCAACAGCCCCATCAGGATAAGAGCTAAAAATGGCTTCCTTCACCTCTATCTCTGAAAAAGGGGCTTCTGCCAGCTCATTTTCAGCAGGAGAGACTTTTTCAGAAGCAGAGAAAAAATTGTTTTGTAGAGAGAACCCAGAAGGGTTTTCTTTCTTAAACAGGTCTTTGTAGAAGTCACTAGCCACTTTCAGCATCTCATCTACCTCAGTAACAGGACCATTAGGGCCATCAAGGGAGTGAATGAGGGTTTTCCTCCTCCTCTGATTAGCTACTGCATGGAAGTAAGCAGTATTTCTATCACCCTCCTTAATGTTCCTATCTCTAGACCTTTGTTTGGCTTTGATTTCTTCTTGAAGCCAAATTTTCTTGAGCTCTCCATGGACAAAGTCTAATCTATTAGTCTCAGACTCAGAGAGGTCAGTGGTTTCTGACTTAATATCTAGAGAATCAAACTCAAGGAGGAGAAGCCTTTTGTATCTTCTAAGATTAGCTTCCTCATTGGAGTTTCACCCATTGGTAGTTCTTCTAAATCTCCTGATTTTGATCTGCCAATTTTCTAGGGGGCAGCTGCTCCCAGTAGGCTCATTCCATATTTTCCTGACTAGCTCAGTAAAATCTTCTCTAAGCAACCTCCACTTTTCAAATTTAAAACTATTACTCTTTGGACTTTGGTTAAGACCAGAGTCCCAGAGCAAAGGAGTGTGGTCACTACCACATCTGGGCAGAGCTCTACAACTAGAAAGGGGAAAAAACTATCTAATTCTGTGTAACAGAAAATTCTGTCAATGGTGGACATAATCCTGGAGCAGCACTTCCAACATATCTAGCAGAACTGTGGGTTTTCCTTCTGACAGGGCAATTCTCAACTTTATGGGTAACCATTTTGCAGATAAAACAACTCTTGGGCTTGACACATTTATCCAAATGATGCCCTGGTTCCCCACAGTTGTAGCAGATCACCTCAGAGTTTGCCATAAGGCCCGAAGCAGGGGCAGGAGCAGTTTTCTGGATGTCCTATCTCTTCTTTTGCTAATTCTTGCCTTGAGATTTCCCACTGATCTGAGAGTCAGAACCACCAGCAGATTAATCTTGGGCAATTACAGGAGCTTTCCCAGATTGTGCCCCCATTTGGGGCGGAGGTGGGCCGTACCACTGTCCAACCGGCACTCCCCCCATTGTGATAGGGGAAATTCATCAGAGTTCCTGGTTCCTTCTCATCCTCCAGCCAGATGTTGTCTCTCAGGAAGCAGAAATAACCACCAGACAGCTCAATTGAAGCAGATTGCAAGCCTAATTTCAAACTTCTGCAGGTTTGGGGGAGAGGTAAGGTAGGGGATCCACCTGCTCCGGCTCCGGTGGCGTGCTGGTGGGCAGGAGTCTAGTCAAGCATTCCCATCTCGCGGCATGGAATGGATCTCCTGAATTCACTTCTCCTTTCGCCCATCGAACGAACGCGATCGGCGGCTCACTGGGGTGGGGCATCTTGTGCTTCTCCGAGAAATCTCCTTCGAAGTACATCCGCGGGGCTAGATTCAGCAGCTCTCAATCCACATAATCCTTGCACATCCGAGCATACCTGCGCGAGTGAGAGAATGGATTCGGTCCCTCCTTGGCTTCCTCCCTCGCAGCTTCCTCCTCTGCTTCCCTCCATTCACGCGTGCACTGGATCCAGGAGAGAGCGTCGTCGCGGATCCACATCGCCCGCTCCCTCCATCTCCTCCCTCGAGTCTCCCGCAGCACCGCCGGCGCGACGGAGTCGAGCGGCTGGAGCATCCGCGGGAAGGCTTTGTAGACATGTGGGAGATGCATCTTGTACATCTGCTTGTCTTCCAGCCATTCCCCCATGGATATGGCCGACGACTCCATGGGGCGCGCGAGCGGACTTGCTGAGGGGGGCAGGCGCGCCTGGAATCAGGAGGCGGGGGGTGGTGGCGAGATCTATGGCGGCGACGAGGGTGGAGGTAGTTGCGGGGGCGGCGGCGAGGGTGGAGGTGGTGGCAGGGGCGAAGGGGATCACGAGAGCAGTCATCTATTTGCCAATTATGTGAACTAAACAGTCAACATATAAAATAATTTAAATATATATAATATAGTTAGAAGGGAAACATAAGTTGGACCTGGTGTTCCTATTCTTATATAGAAAAATAGAACAGACCTCTGCGTTTTCTTCAAAAAAAATACATAAATTGGGCTGCCAAAAATAAAACCTCGGATGGGAGGTCCATAGGCCGGTCGATACATGACGGCCCTAAGAAAATACAAATAGGCCTAAGGACCTCCCATCCAAGGACGTGGGTTGCACATGTTAAAAATGAAAGCATAGACGGGGCAGCCCAAAACCACGTCCAACACTTGCCAAAACTTCGTCCCTCGTTTTCTCTGTGTTTCGCACACTCGACATTGTGTGGGCATTTTAACTGTGCATCATATGAAGATGTGCTATGCATGAATGTTGATCAGCATGATGTTAACTGGCTGATAGTTCCATTTTCGACCATGAATAAAACTTCCAACATGATGTTAACCCTGTTTGAAAAGGCCGTGTTAATATAAATGCTCTGCCTCTGAAAGTTGCAGTTTCTTATCTGAAACTGAACTTGCAGTTTATTATCTGAAACTGAAACTTGCAGTTTCTTCTCTGAGAATCACATTGTCTGCACTTTTATACTCCTATGAAACTACATTTTTAAGTGCTAAAAATAGATATCTAGAATTCATAAAATACTTCATATGCTCAATACTGCTAATTTGAAATTCAAAAGACATTCATATCTGAAAGTACTCTCAAAATACACAACACAAAACACAATTCACAACCTGCAAATACTGACAACCCTAAGCTCCTCCTGACAATTCACAACCTGCCTGACTATTGGGCTGGGGGCAGCCCCCTCCTATTACTCGGCGGCAGACAGCCGCCCCGTGAGATGATGTGAACGACGAGGGAGACGATGGCGGGGAAGCGTTGTCGGGCCAACTGCTTTTCTCCTCTTACAGTTGGGTTCGGTCGACGAAGACTCCATCGGCTCGCTCTGGCAGGACACCCTCACAAACGACACCCTGTAGATGCTCGATCCTTCAATCTCTGGTGGATGCTCCATCTGGGATCGATACTCCCACCACCGCTCCCTCACGATCGGATTCGGTGATTCTGTTTGCTCCATGGCCCAGAGGAGCAGCTCTATGTACTTCGGCGCGACTCCCTCCAGGAGTATCGCCGCCTTTTCACTCTGTTGTAGCTATTTGGACATGGATGTCGCCATCGTCGCTAGTTGGTCCTTGTTGTCAAACCAAGACTGTATCTCCAACATCCTAGCTAGCTTCACAGGGTCGCCGTCTGCGATCCTCACGTATCGGTTGTACTCCTCCATCGATCTACTTCTCCACAGCACCTTCACTCGCCGGCGATGGTTTTTGAATGGAAGAGGAGAGGAGCAGCGCTGGTTTTGGATTAGAACGGGAGAGGAGCGACGCTGGTTTTGGACTGGAACAGGAGGGGCGGTGGTTTTGAAATGGAAGAGCAGAGGAGCGGCGCTGCATTTAGATTGGAACAGGAGAGGAGCGGCGGTGGTTTAAGAGGAGAAGAGAGGAAGAGCGGCATTGGTCTTGGAAGTATTTTTTTGTTGTTTCGCGTATTTTGGGTCAAAGTTTGACCACGTACTGTATTTGACAAGCAAAATGTGAATGCATGTCACCAAATTGATTTTGATTTTGATTCAGTCAGAGCGTGCTGGCCCTGTCGTCCAATCCTAAATCGCTGCCGCGCGCTCCTCTCCCTCTTCTCCATTGCAAAACCACCTCCTCTCCTCTCCATCATCTCCATTCCAAAACCACCATCTCGCCTCTCCCTCTTCTCTATTGCAAGACCACTGTCTCTCCTCCGTTTTCTAGACTCTTTGCTCCATGGCGCGGGCGCAATCCATGGATACAAAATTAGTATACTGTATACTATTTAAAAGTCGAGGGCGGGGCTTTTCCTGCGCGGTAGGCGGCGGGGCAGTTCCGCCTAGTCGGTTCGACAGAGACGCAAGAAGACAAGGGAGTAGGCTGCTGCAAACGTAGGGTTGTGTGATTTGACAGCGAGTTACTGTTGGACAGGTGGGGCCCGTGATTTGACTTGCCATTATTATTTTAACTGCGGCACTACGACCGGCTTGAGTCTCCCAGATTCCTGACCACCTCCATACAGGTGCCTCTCCCAATGCTCCACCATGTAGTAGAGGCTGGCTCTTGCATGAGAGCCCACTTCTCCACTTTTTCCTTGCCTCTCTTTCCTCCACATATGCAAAAAATGTCATGTAAAGCGCACTATTGTACTTACTTTTACTTGCTCCTATAGGTGCTTAAGCTTGCCACATAAGCATAAAGTCTGATGTGGGAAGTTAATCAAGAAGAGAGAGACTAGTTTGGTGACCCAAGGAAGAAACGGTGCTAAGCGCGTGTACCTAGGTGAAAAGCCAATTTTGAATCTATAGCTAATTAAATGAAGCAAACTTAGCAACACCATTTCATTGGAAGAGGTCACTCCTTGGCAAATGCAATAAATACACGCGCTTAGCACTGTTTCTTCCTTGAGTATGAAGAAAGAGATAGAGAGGAGCAAAAAAATACACTTATAGCCAACCTTGTTGTAGTATGAGCGACTAAGCGATGACTATGTATGACATGCCAACATCAGATAGCCTAACACACCGTGTTAAATCTCCAAGGGCGCGACCGCGCGAGCGATGCAACGGTCGTGGTAGGCGCGACCATGATATGGGCTGCTGGCAGCCCTTGGATCTGAGATCAAACAGTCACATGCTAAGTTGCTGAAAATTTGCAGAATAACCCTCCAGGATAGGATATTCACCCATAGGTCTAGAATCACGCCATGCAACTGTTCGATCTCAGATCCAAGGGCTCTCGGAAGCCCGTATCATGGGAGAACGAAAAGCCACTACCCTTCCATTCGCACGTTGGCAGTTCGCTCCTACTCGTCCCCGCACATCCTTCAATACTACGGCGGTTCGCTCCTAGTCATCCCGTCCATTCACATTACGGCAGTTCCACTAATCCTAACCCTCCTCCCAAATCCATGGCGTCCCAAATCTCCATGATTGGCGGTGAGTACAAGGTTAGAACCATCACTGGCGATGAGTTCGACGTCATCTACACCCGTTCTTCCGCGACGGTGAAAGGATGCCTTTCTCGCTTCAGACGCATGTTCGAAGACTCAGAAGATGAGTGGGTCGCTGGGCTAGATGTTGAGTAAACCACAGTCCTGGGACGAGAGAAGAATCTAAAGGACGAAGAGAGGAAGAAGCCCACCGTGATCCAGGTTTGCGTGCATGACTTATGCTTGGTCTACCACATATGCCATGCCGACGTTGAGTGCCAGGATTTTAAGGACTTCCTCGAGAGAAACCTAGTCAAATTCGTTACTGTAGACTTTGGTAATGACAAAGAAGTCATGCATCGGATAGGCCTCGTTGTAGGCAACACCTTCGACCTCTAGAAGAATCGGCTGGTGTCCTCTCGTCAGCCTTCAATGCTGACCCTGGCAGGAGCCATGGTTCATCCTTCGTACGGTAAACTGGAGAAACCTCATTACACATTTCATTATCATGCATGGCAGCGGAATTTACTAGATATAGACCACATCCACTACGCTGCAATGGATGGCTACCTTTGCTTCAATATCTACAAGGGTTGGATGAAGAGCAACAGCCAAGTGTGCGGTTCAAGCAAAGAAGTATCGGCCAAGAGGAACAGGGACAAGGACGAAGTCGAGGACGTGGACGAGGACTCCGAGTAAGGTGGCAGTGTCGTTGCTCATGGTGGTTCTAATGCAGTGTCTACCGGAATAGTTGCAAAGTTTAATTTCAGGTGTGCTTAATTTAATTTGAGGGGTCTATTGTGCTGAGCCCCCAGCAGAACTATGTTATGTTTCTTCTTGTTACTTTAAATCTTCAGTATGTACATACTAGTATTTCTTACATTTCATCTTTTAGTTGGTATAGTACTACTACTCGTTTCTTCACATTATATACGTACAATATATATGGCCAACATCATATAGCCAGCAGTTTAGTTGTTAAAGAATTTCAGGGTGCTTAGTTTTGTCAAAGAATTCCAGGATGCTTAGAGGGTGCTTGGATCCAAGGGACTTATTTTAGTCTGACTAAAAATAGTCTCTTTAAGAGGCTAAAGTTCCAAGCACCCCTGACTAAAGAGGGGCTAAAACTAGTCTTGAGACTAAAAAAATTTAGTTAGGGGTACCCCTACTAAAATGTGGATTAGTCCTCTCTCTACTCATTTAACTCCTCTCCTTTAACACAGGCGAGTTCTGGATTGGAGGGTTTGGAGGATAATAAATGCTCATTAACTTGATTTTAGCCTTTTTAGTATTTGGATCCAAGCATGGGTGAGGCTAGCATGTTTTACTCCCACTACTTTTAGTCATGGGACTAAAACGTATCCAATCACCCTCTTAGTTTTATTTGAGGGGTGGGTTGTGCTGGACATCATTATTGTGACTAGCCTTTTTAATAGTACTATATGCATAATTTGGTGACGAGCGCTCTCTATATGTACCACCTTTTTTAATTTCAAGTTTTGCTCCATGGCGCAATCCATCGATACTACTGCTGTACAAAACTATACATTTTTAAAAGGCTAGAGGGCGGGGCAGTCTAGCTTGGTCGGTTTCACGAGAGGCGAGGGCCTTTGTGATTTGACGGCTCATTACTGCTGGAAGGTAGGGCCTTGTGATTTGACTGCTCGTATAAATGCACCGACGACCTGATCGAGGAGGAGCAAAGAACCATGCGGTATACTCAAGTTTTCCACTAGAGTAGTACTGCGACGGAGGAGCACGAAACATGGCAGCCCAGTGCCATATGGCGATAAAAATGATCTAATTTGCTAGTCATCTCATTGTTAGCATTGTTCTATTCATTCCCTCAAAAAAACATTGTTCTATTCATGCCTCGCAGAGAACATGACACGTGTAGCGAAACACCCGAAGCAAAAGATGAAACATAGGAGCAAAAGAAGAAGGAAGATTATCACCCCAAATGATCTAATTCGCCACGGAGTCGTAACTGCTTCTTCATCGCCTCCACGACCTCCATCTCCTTGCGCGTCTCCTCCGCCATCTTCATCATTGTGTCCATGACGCGGCATTTCTCGACGCGAGCCTTCATCATCTATTCCACGGCAATATTACATACCTAGACAGCAGTCGTGTGCTCGATGCGGAGCTTCGCCAACTCTTCCTTCTGTTCCATGGCGAGGGCCTGCAGCATCTTCATCGAGGAACTACTATTCTCATGCAGCTTCTTCCAGCCAGCGTTCTTCTCCTTCAATAGGTCGATCTCGTGGCAGAGCTTTGCATTGTCCTCCCAAAGTCACAGGATTTCACCGGTCGCCTTCTTCTCCGAGGCAATGCTCTTCTTCAGCAGCATCACCAAGCCGGCGGTCAACTCACCCTGCTGATTGAGCTCAGCGGGCATGTCATCGAGGCTCTCCTTCAGCAACTCCATCACGCCTTGGATGAACTCCTTCTGCATATTGAGCTGATCGGGCATGCCCTCGAGGGATAACGACTCCAGCTCCGCCGGCTCGGCATGTTCGCCTCCGCGGCTAGGGCGCTCCTGGGAGCCATTGCCTGCCCGTGAGAGATCTTTCGAGATCTCTGCGTGGCGGCGAGCCCTCTCTTTTTTTCCGCAGCCTTGGTTGCCGCTCCCTTGTTACGAGTAGTTCTCGACCTAGAGCTCTGCTCACCGGCCATGGCAACGACGGACGAAGAAGAAGCACTTATGAGGAGGAAAGGTAGAGTGATTTTCGGTTAGGTAGTTCCCCTTTTTATAACTTAAGTACTAGCACTAGTACTAATATCTGCATAGTGGGAACACGTTCAGGTTTGGTACGTACTACTAGTAGGTGTGAGCAAGCTTTCGAATGTGATGGGAACAAGGTAAAGATTAATTGATGGTTTTGGTTTCGAGGCCCGAAACGACTCCCAATGAGTTTAGCGGAACATAAATTTCAAGTACTACACTACTCAAATGCGTAAATATTATGTTACTATCAAAAATTGGCACAAAATACGAAGGAGACCTATGGAATTACTACTAGCAACCCACGATTTAACTACTCGCATGCGCGCAGTGGAGTAATAATGTCTTTCTTCCGCCCTCACGTCCACTCAATTTGCATGCGCTGTATTAATTGACCATCAATGAAGTAAATGACTTTACACGCGTCAAATTATCACATGGGGTGGATCTTGGTACAAAATTGCGTCCGCCCGTGTACCCGCGTGTGCGTGCGAGGAATGAGTGCGTGCATGGCGTGCGTGCACATCTTCGCTTCGTGCATGTACCGCCAGTATGGCTCTGGGAGGACGAGTACATTCTTCTGGAACCAACAGCACGTCATTGTGATCAATCCACGCAAGGAGGTCGTGACAACGCCTACACATGTGCCACGTGGCTTCATGAACTGTAAGAGAGACACTGTGTAGCGTGCCATTGGTATTATAATTTACATGTTTTGCACATACTCGAAGTACTAGTAAGGTACACGTGCATTGCACGCATCAGATTTTGCAACCAAATTATGAATAAATACCACACTATAGAATGTAAGCTCTGAGTCATATATGCCTGATATAGCCCTTCGTTTAATTCTTATAGTTCATCTCATTCAAAATCAATTAGTTTTTATAAAAAAGCTAAGAACGCGGGAATAGGAAAAAACATGGGATTATAGTGGAATGTCGTCTTGAATCCTACAGGATTGTACGAGTGTTTGATTGTGCATAGAAAAATGCAGAATTCTTTCAAAGAGGTTTGAGTGGATGGGATGTTTCCTATGAAATCTAGTGCAAATGAATCATATGGAAAAATTCCTATGGTTTACAATCCTACGAATCAAACAACCAAGATAGGAAAAATTCCTAATGATTAGAATCCTCCAAAATTCCTTTGAGAATCCTTTGAATCAAAGAAGCCCTTAATCTATTTTATGATTCATGGAATTGTGCGTTGTAAAGCATAAAGTAAAAACAAATAATGGCAATTCAACTAGAAAAAAGTTTGGGCAGTTATGATATGGAAGATTCTAGAACAAAAGAGAACCACTGTTGTTTTGAGGTTTGTGCATTATGCTTAAGTTCAACCATGGAGTCTGCTAGATTGTACATGTGGCAGAATCCGGTGGGGGGCTAGAAGATGGTGCGAGGGGCCGAGTGGAGGGAGACTATGAAGGAATGCACAAGTGCGAGATCGATATTTAGAGAGAGAGGGCGAACACGTGCGCTGATGCACGCAGTGGTGGAGCCATGAAAAATAAATGAGCTAGGGGGCCAAGCATTGCTAATCCTTTACGAGGAGGGTCAATTCATGAACTTAAACCATTTTTAGCAGCAATTGTCTAATGATCACATTCATATTAGCCTTGATATATAGTGATGTTAGGGGGGCAGGGCCCTTACTGCCCCCTGTCTTCGCCATTGTGCACGCGTTTGAGAGATGAAGCGGCAGGCATGGATGATGAGAGGGGGACGTTGGATACATAATTAATGTGGGTGTATTAGCTATATATGTTAATCCTATATAGAGAGGTATAGATTGATCGATGTGGACGTGGGAAAGAGGGTGAGACCTCACTGGATATATCGATTGATTGGTTTGTGTGGAAAACTATGAAAGACCTAGCTATATACACACATACATAGAGGAACATCGATCGTTGCGCATGCATGCGTGAGAGATAAAGAATGCCCGATATGATGGAGAGGGGGATGTGTGTTGGTGTGTGCCTTCATGGGAGACCGACCTGAAGAAAAAGATTGCATGCATGCGATGGATAATGCCGACTGGTAGTGTGTGTGCATGCATGCACGAGAGAAAGTTAGTGGTACAATTATAAAGAGAAGACTACTGTGCGGGTGTAAAAGAATAGCTGAATAGGTGAGGTCACAATCAATGTAAAGTTGAATTCAAATATTTGAATAAAAGATCCTGATGTTTGAAACCCATGCATGCATGAATATAACGGAGATCTGCGCGGTGTGGTTTGGAAACGAGCATGTTGTAATGTATGCACATTGAACAAGGTCAGACTGATTTGAATTTGAGATACCGATGGCAGACATCATTTGGCCACGTCGCATCCGTGCATGGACACACTATTCTAATTGGAGATGATGGGCGGCTTTTGCATCACATATCTATATCTATACCCCTATATATATTATATTTTATATATTTTTTATATTGTGTGCGGGTAACTTTAACTTTGAAAGATGGTCGTTGGATGAGGCGAATCCGATGGTCCAAAGATGGCAAATTTGAGCACTACTGGCCGTTGGATATCATCTAGATTCCACCAGATTTCGCCACATGTATAATCTAGAAGACTCCATGGTTGAACTTAAGCATAATGCACAAACATCAAAACACAAGCACTTCTTATTTGTTCTAGAATCTTCCGTATCAGCATTGCCCAAATGTTTTTCTACATGATTTGCCATTATTTGTTTTTACTTTATGTCTTACGATGCACAATTCCATGAATCTTAAAATAGATTAGCTTTCTTATAAAAACTAGATGATTTTGAATGAAATGAACTATAAGAATTAAACGAACATCTACATCATGCATATATGACTCAAATCTTGCATGCTATAATGTGGTATTTATTCATAATTTGGTTGCCAAATCTCATGCGTGCAATGCACGTGTATCTTACTCTAGTTTAAATGGTTTTTGTGTGTGTGTTGTGCGTGTTGAGGTGCAAATTGTCTTTTTTGGGTACACGTTAAGCTTGTTCTTCCGAAATTTCAAGCCGCGCCTTGTTATGCCGAAAATTCAAGCTAGAGTCTGTGTCTATCGTGCTGTGAAACTCCCGCCTCTTCAACCCACGCCTTGTTAGCCCGAAATATTTAAGATATATCTTTGTCTCGTTGTGCTCCGACAACTCCCTCCATCTCAACCCGCGCCTTACTATTCCGAAATTACAGCGCGCGCGAAAACTCCCACCTCCTGTGAAATCCCGACACACGAAATGCCCATGGTACCCCTGAACCGAAAGAACCGCATCAAATCCGTGGGAGTACATTCATAACTTACCCCACATTTCGGACAAGCGCGTCTCTAAGCCATGGTTCCCTACTGCCATCCCATCCGCCCACCCATTCATACACTGAGGCCGCGAAAACCCGCGACGAAACCCCACACCCTACTCCGTCCGCCACCCAGCCGGAGCCTCTTCCCCGACGACGTCGTCCACAGCAACATCTCGACGTCCCTCATCCACCGTACCGGATGAGGATCTGTCGTCGATCTCATCGTCCCGCCGGTTCAGCCACACCGTCCACCTCCAAGGAGCTACCCCGATGTTCCCCTCGTCTTTCGCGCCACCTCCATTCCCACACCGCCGTCTTCACCTGCACCACCGGAAGAGCATCATCATCACCGTTTCCTCAGATGAAGTTGCGGCCTAATCGGCGCCAGCAAATAGGTTGTACACTAATCGCCGCATTTTCTTCTTGATTTGATCTCACGGTGCTGCCGGCGCTCGGTCCCGAGCCGACACGGCGCGGCTCCATCCACGGCGGCGTCGCCGGCCACTTCCTCCATGGCGTCGCTCCCTCGGCGGCGACGTCCACATCAGTAGGACCTGCTGCTGCTTTAGCTCTCGATCGTGCTGCTACTTTGCTCTTGCTCTCAAGTCCCCTGCCTGGTCTGCTCTTGCTATTGCTCTTGCTCGCGCTGCTGCTATCGCTCTTGCTCTTGCTCGCGCTACTGCTATCGCTCTTGCTCTTGCTTGCGATGCTGCTCCAATTTAGCTACACTTCACTCCGATGCCGCCGGGGTGAAGGAAGAACCAGCCGCAGCGGGGAGGGGGGCTCACCGGAGAGGTACCCCACTGTCTATCTTAGGGTTCAGGATGGGGGCGGTGGTCGCCGGCGGTTGCGGGGCATTGGCGGGGCGGTGGCGTGGGGATCGCTGGAGAAAAAGCTCGGCATGGGGGGCCTAGAGGGATGGCCGGGGCGGTGGCGGACCGGCGGTGGGGAGTGTATTTGGGGTGGGCGGGGCGGCACACTGCCGGCCGCGGGTGGCGGGGGGCTGCTGTTTGGCCGGCTCAGGGTGGTGGAGGTTGAAGATGAACCGCAGGCCCTTGATTTCGTATCCAACGGCTGCAAAATCGACTGACCAGAGATGAAAAAGTCAGTCGACCGACATGTAGCCTCACCTTTCTAGTGCGTTCAGTTTCGACAGCAAAATTCAGTTTCGACGGTTAAGTTCAGTTCCGACAATTAAGTTCAGTTTCGACAGTTAAATTCAGTTTCGACAGTTAAGTTCAGAGATGAGCGGCTGATGTATTTTACATCTAGCACTTTGTGTTTATGTATTTTACGTCATGTATTGGAGATGCTATTAGAATTCCACTCAGGTTAACGTTGTTCGTTGTCTCTCTTGTCCTGCTTCAGCCTCGGCGTCGTACAACTCACCGGAGCTGCTCCAACGACGAAACCCTCCATCACAGTGGAGCAGTACCTCGGGCTCCATCTCCAGACGCATAAGATCTTCTTCCCCTCCTCCGACAGCCAAGTCAGCTAGAGCATCCTCACCGGCCAACCCAATCATGCTGAGATCGACATGGCTTCGCCAAAGAGGTTGTACACTTGTTGCATCTCTTTTTTACTCTACACGTTATATATATTGTCCACTGAGCACTCGTAGTAACGGGAAATACGATTATTTTATCCTACTATATGACAAGCAGTGAGGTACCAGGCAACTTAGCTATCCGTGATGGACTCTCTTGAACGCCGTCATTATTTATCTCTGCGCGTTTGAGTTGTGCATTTGTCGATGGGCCTGGGAGTTGAGCTAGTATGGTAGTGGCCTGGGTCCAAAGTAATAGAAGTTGCACAAAAACATTTTTTTAGTGTAGGACTTTCCTTGCTCAAGCCTGCCTACTAGAATCGCCAGTGCTTGAAAGGAAAAGTGAATGAAAAACATCAGAATTGGAAAGTTTCCTATGGTACTACTTTTCATGAATTTGGTGCAAAGGAATGGAGCAAAGGAAAACTGTAGGATATGTTCCTTTAGTGTCGCCTTGAAAGAAAAACCGTAGGAATTCTAATTTCCACTTCTCCTCCTTTTCATATTCCTATTCATCAAGCACAAGACTAAGAGATAGTAGCATAATAGCATTATAACCGTACATTTTCTTGTGGTTTGACTTAATCTCACCATGCTTTTTTGCATCCTGTGATCTTCCAATTGTTGTGAATCAAACACCCAGATTGGCAGAAATCCTGTGTTTTTAAATTCTCTATTTTGCACATGCATTCCTATCCTATTCCTGTCTATTTCCTATCCCTGCATTGTTAGAATCCTCAAATTCAAACAAGCCCTTACTCAATTACTTCTGTTACAGATATGTGTCAAAGAAAACCTTGTGTGGTTTGTCCTGCTCCTGCGGCGCTGTGTTCCACCCCAGCTCAGCTGCTCCAATGACGGAAGGGTTCACCACAGTAGGGATCCGCCCTCCAGACTGTCTTTCGCCGCCTCAGATCTTCTTCCCCGCCGCCGGCAGCCACGGCAACTGCATTACCATCATCAACTGAGCAAATGACCTTGAGGACTACACGGGTCCGCAAGAGAGGTCGCACTCTTCCGTGTTTGCTTACGTTATGCATCGCTTAATATGATGACATGCTACATTATCGTCGTGTTCACCTATTAGACTCTGAGTCAGGTCCAAACTAATGCTGAAACTTGAGTTTTTAAATGGTTGTGGGGTACATATTGGGGCATCAATCAGTACTACCTATCTACTATCTGGCTAATCTCCGGTGTCTACTATGAGTTTCATGTTGCGTGCAAACAAACATTAAAGGAGCCATTATCTGTATTTTTTAACTAAAGCTATTATCTGCCTGCTATCATTGGTTTTGGGTCTATCCACAGTTTGCTACCATCACTCTGGATTTGTGCATGCACTCCTTACATAATCTCACTATGTTTTATTCCTATGCATGCTAGTTATTGTACACAATGGAACTGATCATGTAGAGCAAAAGAGACGAGCCTTGCGTGGCAATAAAATTTCATGCAGACGTCGTTCCATGGTGGGCGCAAAGGCAGCCCCCCTCCACCCATTTCAGATCATAATCAAGAGGAAGATAACTGTTATGAGGGGGATTCAGAAGGAGAAGACCACTCCTATTTACCCCATGGGGTCTTCGCTCTAACTTGGCATGCTGATGTTGGTGATATCATGCATATGGTGCCTTGCATTGCTTACTGTATACATTAAAGATGTCATCTACTTAGTTTAGACATGCTTTGTGTCAATGCCATCTGTTTAGTTTCTTTATCGTATATGTGAATCATGCAATGCCATCTTTTCTAGCCAGGCATCATATATGTGAATTTTGCAATGCCACCCTGGTTAGCCAGTCATCTTATATGTGAATTATATGATGCCATCATTTTTTATTACGTGTTAAATTTGTCAACAATTTTAGTACATTCAATTACTCTTCCTGTGCATCAGCCATTTGGCACGGTCATGGAAAAATCTGGAGTGGAAACAAGGTCTTCAGAGTAGACAATGCTATCTGACGAAGCGCATGTCTTGCTGGTTACCGATAGCTCCTTAGAGGAGGATTCAGAGACAGATGACCAGTCATATCCCCCCCCCCCCGAGGTGCATGCCCTAACTTGGCAGGGTTATGTTGCTCATATCGTGCGTATGGTATCTTGCATTGCTATGTCATTTTCTTTGTTTAGACATGCTTTGAGTGAATGCCACCTTTTTAGTGTCTAATTACCATATATGTGAATTATGCAATGCCATCTTGTTGCAAGACATTATATATGTGAATTATGCAATGTTATCTTGTTGCAATGCATTATGTATGTGAATTATGCAATGCCATGTTGTTTAGGCAAGCGTCATATATGTGAATTATATCATGCCGTCCTTTTTTGTATTTCTCATTGCTTTTGCCGACATTGTTTGTATATTCAACTGCTCTTCCTATGCATCAGCCATTTGAATTGGTGATGGAGAAATCTGGAGTGAAAACAAGGTCTTCAGAGCAGACAATGCTACCTACTGAAGCAGATATCTTGCTGGTTACAGATAGCTCTTCAGAGGAGGATTCAGAGGCAGATGGCCAGTCCTATTATCCCCCTGAGGTGTATGCTCAAACTTGGAAGGGTTATATTACTCATATAATGCATATGTTATATTGCAATGCTTAGTTTTTACATCATATACACAATATTGAATGTCATCTCCTTAGTTGACACATCATATATGCGATTGCCCTCTGCTCACTTCCTTAGTATATAAATCATATATTTGAATTATGTCATGCTATGATGTTTACATAGACAGCATGTATCTGAATTATGGCATGCCAACCCATTTTCTAAAGACATAATATAGTTATATCATCTCATCCTGTTTACATAGTCATCATATTTAAATTATGGCATTCTATCCGTGAATTATATCATGCCATCATGTTTCCATCGATGGCATGTTTGTGATTTATGGCATGCCAACCACTTTAATAGACACATCGTAAAGTTATATCATGTCATCCTATTTACATAGTCATCATACTTTTAAGTATGTCATTCTATCCTGTTTAGTTAGCCATCATACATGTGAAATTGTGTCATGCTATCATGTTTAATTAGCCATCATATATGTGAAATTATGTCCTGCTATTCTGTTTGCTTAGACAACATAAATGTGAATTATTTCAGGCCCTGTTTTCTTCCCTACTATCCATTGCACCTATCTATCTTACAATGTCTGTACATTCAATTACTTTTCTTGTTTATCAGCCATTTCAATTGGAGGGAGTGATGGCAGTATCTGTGGGAGTAAAAACACGGTCTTCAGAAAAGATCATGCTACCTGTCGATGCAGATAGAACCACGGTTGTACTTGCCCAAGAACCAGCCCCACCACACATAACCCACACTCATGCAGATTGTACCCCTACCCAGTTGGATAGAGAACCAACTACACCCCTTCTAACCCCAACCCCAGCAGATAGACACCCAGTTCCCGTTGACACAACAACGTCTCCACCACAGAGCACCCAAACACGAGCAGTTAGTAAGGCAACTGCAGTGCCCAAAGCATGAGGACCACCACTCCCAACCACTCCGAACCCGAAATCAACGCTTAAAGTAGAAGAAGAATTGTTCTCAGGTCAGGTTCTGTAGCTATGGTTCATACTACTTTGCTCTTGCATCACTGTATTTACTGATACCAATAATTTCAAATTTGAAGGATGCAATTGAAACTCCAATGGCGCAACAGGTATGTTTTAAACATGTTTCTTCAACGTGTTTGGCTATTTGTTGTTGTAACTTGCTCTATGTTGATTTCAGTTTCAATTGAATAAACAGTTATGTTCTCATGCCATGCACATTACAAGTGTTGTTATTGTTGTGTAGTTTCCCACACTTATATTCTGTCTATGCTGCTTTGTCTTAAATAGATTTGATTCGAACTGTATCTATCTTGATTTGGCAACATAAACTAGAATGATATAGACCATACAGTGACCATACTACATAGATATATGTTTGTTTCATGCTGTTATCCTATCCACCTTACTACTGAACTGGTTTACCAAAATGAGTTTCATATACTACATTGTAAACATGAGATGTGTTTATTTGTTTCTCTTATAGAACGCGGATAAAATATTGGAGAAGAGTACCCTGTTATGAAGTGGTAAAGGAAGTAATGCAGATAAGGTTCAAGATAGTGAGACATCACTGTTGGTCTCCAAGAAAGCTGATAAAAACTATATTGAAGACACTGAGACAACCCCAAAGTCTTTGTCTTGATGTAGTGTTCGAGTTACTGGCTACCACTGCTGGCACCAGCTCTTCGAACTCATTGCTTGAATCAGTTCGGCTTCTTGAGTCTCAACTTCAAGTTGAAAGACATCGATCAGATGTTATGCGACAGGAAGCCGAAGGACTGAGGAAGTCCCTGCAGAATTCAGATGCATACTTTCTGGTGCAACAGCAAGCGCTGGAGGACTTAAGCGCCAAACAAGAGAAACTTAATAAGCTTGCTAAGCATCTTGCCAGCATTATGGGTACCCAGGATATTGTTTCTTGAGCTCTTCTGAAGTGGTTTCAGTTCTGGACTTGTTTTGCTACGGCGTTTATATGCTGCTGTGTTCCCTATATTTGCACTGGTGGCGAACTTTGATGCCCAGTGGATGTAATATGTGTAATAGCCGTGATAGCCTAGTGTAAGTTGCTTGCTTATTTATTTCCTTGTTGTCTTGTTTTTTGTTTGCTTGTAGTCAGTGCAGTTCTTTTTCTGCAGTTTGCTAGTGGCTGTAATAACCTATTTTTAAAACTAGGCCACAATAACCATGGGCTAATATTTACTGTAGTGACACTGGGCCTCCTACGGGCCGTAGAAACAGTGGGCCTTCTATGGGCCGTAGAAACAGTGGGCCTTCTATGGGCCGTAGAAACAGTGGGCCTTCTACGGGCCGTAGAAACAATGGGCCTTCTATGGGCCGTATCATCAATGGGCCTTCTATGGGCCGTATCATCAGTGGGCCTTATACGGGCCGTATCATCAATGGGCCTTATACGGGCCGTATGATCGATTGGCCAAACATGGGCCAAACAGACCACATTCTGGCCGTAAACGGGCTAGAGTTGGAATCGTGCGTTCATGGGCCGACCATAACGGGCCATCATTAATAGGCCGTATTTGATGACGCTATGAAAACGACCCAACGTATTAACGGACCACAAACGGGCCGACTATAACCACGGGCTGAATTTGGCCCACAAGCAAAAAATGACAGTAATGGGTCGTAAGTAAATGAATGCTGGAAATGAGCCCAAGAATAAATGGGCTCTGAGAAGGCCGAAAGATAACATGGGCTGGAGACGGCCCAACGGAATAACGAGCCGTTAATGGGTATAAAGTGATACACTGTTCATTACGGGCCAGTTTCACCACGAGCCGTTAATGGGTGTAAAGTGATACACTGTTCATTACGGGCCAGTTTCAGCACGGGCCGCTAATGGGCCAAGAGTTACAAAGGGCCTCATATGGGCCAAAAGACGTCATGGGCTATACATGGGCCAGAAGTGAAAACGGGTTGGAATCATATTGGACGGCCCAGATGATGCTACTGGGCCTAATTCGGATAGGGCGTAACGGGCCTTGGGTTAGCGGGCTGTAAATGGGCTATATGCGAACAGGCCGTTAACAGGCTTTCCATGGGCCGGCCCACCAGCTTTTGACCAAGTCAAATGGGCCGGCCTTTTCACAGGAATGGGCCACTGTTGGGCCGTGCCACGTGTCGACGTATCATAGGCGCCTTCTGTCCAGGGAGTGGATGACATCTGTCCCAACGATGAGCCGACACGTGTTTCCTCTAGCCAATGATGATTTTACATGTGGAAAATCCCCATTGGTCGGGGCTGTTAACGGGTTATCGGATCCAAAACCCGACCTGATAGCTTAACGATGTTCTGTTACGGTGGATGCCACGTGTCGGTCACCCTTGACGAAAGCACTTCTGTGACGCGCGATTTATTGTCATGGAAGTGGACACTTCCGTGATGATAATTTTGGTAATGTCATGGAACACTTCTACGACAGCACAGGTATGACTATCTTGATTCTGTCATAAATTTGCATGGATGTACATGCATGACAAAAAAAGCGACCTACTGTGACAAACACGTATCATCACGGAAGTGTATTTTTTTTGTAGTGTAGCTTGGGGGAGACTTCTCCAATTACTTAATGCTTTTCCTGATCATCCTCTTAAGAAAAATGAAATACTTGATATCTTTTATAATGGACTAACCGATGCTTCCAGGGATTACCTGGATAGTTGTGTTGGTTCTGTTTTCAGGGAAAGAACACCGGATGAAGCTGAAATTCTATTGAATAATATGTTGACAAATGAAAATAATTGGACACTTCCTGAGCCAGCTCCTGAGCCTATTCCTAAACAAACTCCGAAGAAGAGGGGTGTTATATTTCTCAGTCCTGAAGATATGAAAGAGGCAAAGAAATCTATGAAAGAAAAAGGTATTAAAGCTGAAGATGTTAAGAATTTACCTCCTATTGAAGAAATACACGGTCTTAATTTACCGCCTATTGAAGAAACATATGATCTTAATCCATTACCTATTGAAGAAGCACATGGTCTTGATAACCCGACACAGGTAGTAAAGGTAAATTCTCTCTATAGATATGATAAAGCTGAAATCCCATTTACTAAGTTAGCTAGCCCATGCTTAGATGAGTTTGATAAATTTATGGCTAAGCAAGAAGATTTTAATGCTTATTTTGGTAGACAATTGAAATACAATTCCAATATGCTTGAACACTTGGGTGATTATATGGCTAATGTCAAAGGTGAACTTAAACTTATTAGTAAACATACTTCTATGGTTACCACTCAAGTAGAACAAGTGCTTAAGGATCAAAATGATTTGCTCCGTGAATTGAATAGTAAGAATAATGATTATGATGTTAGAGAGGCTACTAGAACTGGTAGAATGACTCGGGAACCTTTTTATCCTGAAGGCCACCCTAAGAGAATTGAGCAAGATTCTCAGAGAAATAATATAGATGCACCTGGTCCTTCTAAAAGGAAGAAAAAGAAACATGATAGGACTTTGCATGCTTCTAGTGAACCTATTGCTCAACCACCTGAGAATCCAAATGATATTTCTATTTCTGATGCTGAAACACAATCTGGTAATGAACCTGAAACTAGTGATAATGTTAACGATAATGTTCATGATGATGCTCAACCTAGTAATGATAATGATATAGAAATTGAACCTGTTGTTGATCTTGATAACCCACAATCAAAGAATCAACGTTATGATAAGAAAGACTTTGTTGCTAGGAAACACGGTAAGGAAAGAGAGCCTTGGGTTCAGAAACCCATGCCTTTTCCTCCCAAACCATCCAAGAAAAAGGATGATGAGGATTTTGAGCGCTTTGCTGAAATGATTAGACCTATCTTTTTGCGTATGCGGTTAACTGATATGCTCAAGATGAATCCTTATGCCAAGTATATGAAAGAAATTGTTACTAATAAAGTAAAGATACCGGAAGCTTAAATTTCCACCATGCTTGCTAATTATACTTTTCAGGGTGGAATACCAAAGAAACTTGGAGATCCAGGAGTACCCACTATACCATGCTCCATTAAAAGAAACTATGTTAAAACTGCTTTATGTGATCTTGGAGCCGGTGTTAGTGTTATGCCTCTCTCTTTATATCATAGACTTGATTTGAATAAGTTGACACCTACTGAAATATCTTTGTAAATGGCTGATAAATCAACTGCTATACCTGTCGGTATTTGTGAGGATGTGCCTGTTGTGGTTGCAAACGTTACTATTTTAACGGACTTTGTTATTCTTGATATGTCTATTATTCTTGGAAGACCCTTTTTGAATACTGCAGGGGCTGTTATTGATTGCACTAAAGGCAATGTCACTTTTCATGTTAATGGTAATGAGCATACGGTACACTTTCCGAGGAAACAACCTCAAGTTCATAGTATCAACTCTATTGGAAAAATTCCATCGATTATATTTGGAGGTTTTGAATTTCCTCTTCCTACTGTCAAGAAGAAATATGATATTCTTATTATTGGGGATGTGCATATCCCCGTTGAGGTAACATAGTGTTATTCGAAATTTCTCCGGTTCCATGTTATTCGGAATGAGTTCGTTAACAAGACTTGATCAACCTTGTTAGTGGATTCCTTTTGATGATCATGAGATGGATGAAACTAGAAGGCACAACCTTCTGTAACCTCCTTTTACTTTCTGTTATTTATAATAAATAAAATAAAAATAAGTATTTTTCTGTCTGTTATCTGATTATCCGTGCAATATAAAAATACCCCGAAAATAAAAGTTCTCCAAATGCCGTGAAATTTAAATATGATTTTTTTCTGGAATATTTGAGAATATCTGGCACTGAGAACACAGAAAGAGGAGCTGGCACCTGGCCACGAGGGTCAGGGACGCGCCCTACCCCCCTGGGCATGCCCCCCTGCCTCGTGGGCCCACGGTGGCCCTCCTCCACTTATCCTTTCACCCACACACTCCTTCTTCCTCCCACAAACACGAATATCCAGTTCATACCCGAGTCCGAGCTCATTTTTTTGCCATTTTCGATATCCTTGCTCAAAGCACCTCTCACAAAACTGCTTGGGGGATTGTTCCTTGGTATGTGACTCCTCCATTGATCCAATTAGTTTTTGTTCTAGTGCTTTATTCATTGCAAATTTGTGCTGCTTAGGTGACCCTGTTCTTGAGCTTGCATGTCAAATTTATATGGCCAAAAGTAGTTTCAATGCATGATATAGGCTCTAGGCACTTGTAGGAGTAGTTGCTATCAATATTATTGATTTTGGTTTACTTTTATTTTGAAGTTACTAAAAATTTCAGAATTTTTCAAAAAATAATGAAGAGACTTCTGAGGGGCTCATCGAGCCGAAGCTCGAAGGAAAAGGCACAGAAGCCCAAATATAATCTGCCTCGCACCATGGAGGTTCGGTCGTGTGAATGGCCTTCCGATGATTTCTTGAGAGCAGCTGGGATTTATGAAGATTTTTATGAATTGGCTGAGAATGCAAGCCTCGCCGCTTTCCTCCACGACCAACGCGACCAATATCTCTTACTCACAAATATCTTTGTGCAAAATTTTCATTTCCATTCTAGGAGCTCACCACCTACGGTGGAGTTTTATTTATATGATGAGCATAAGGAGATGTCACTTTATGATTTTTGTCGGGTTTGTTTGGTCCCTTTCGAGGGCACGACGGAGGAACCACATTGCGGCGATGTGGATGGGTTTATTGATACCATCACTGTAGGGGAACCGAGGAAGGTTTCCGATGCATGAATTACTAGCATACATTTTTTCTGTTTTACGCTACTTTGCAATATTTGCTAGTCGTTGCTTAATTGGTCGTGGAAATTGTGGAAACCTTAGTGTTGCTGGTATTATTATTTTGTTCCATGGTTTATTCAGTGATAACTCTGTTAGCATGGGCCGTATTATCGCTAAACGGTTAAGTCTGAACCGTACAAAGGGCCCCATCTTTGGAGGCATCTATGCTTCATGCCTAGCTGCACATTTTAACATACCTATTAGGCATTATGAGAAGGAAGAAAAATTGCTGCCTCGTGTTTATTTAGATTATAAGAGTATGGTGGCACATGATTTTATTGTTAAGAATAGGGAAGGAGAGCTTAAATACAAATTGTTCTTTGATAAACATCATCCTGAGACTATTACCCTGCTTGCTCCTTCCTTGTTTGATTTACCTGCAGGCTAGTACCTTGTTCCATTAGAGGCTATTAACGCCTATCGGAACCCTACATCAGCCACAGAGCCAGAGCCAGATCCACAAGTTGATCCTCCACGACAGTCTAATTACCAGTGGGATCCGGAGATGATTGCCAACCAGTGGCAATCAGAGTCTTCTTCTTCGCAGTACGACCCCAACTATTATTATGGATATCCGCCAGGCCAACCGTGGCCATAGACCAACTTAGGCCAAAAGCCTATGCTTGGGGGAGTACGTATTTCTCACCGACATTATATTCATGTCACACACTCATTGCTAGATGTCGGTGCTCATACTTTTTCATTGTATCATCCATGCTAGTTTTTTTTCCTTTTATGCTTTCTTCTTGTGTGTTTAATAAACCTTAAGAAAAACCAAAAAAATAGTTGTAGCTTTTAATTAGTTTAATTTCCATGCTTGTAGTAGTAATTAAAAAGAAAACCCAAAAAGATTTCATGTTCTTCTTTTGCTTGTTGGGAGCTTTCCCATGTAAATAGTTTTATTTCTTTTCTTTTCTTTGGGGGTCGATAGGAGAAGACCATGATTAAATTGTTGAAGTGGCTCTTATATGCATTATTGTTGATCTGACAAAAGAGCCCATATTGCCTTGTCTTCTCCTGTTTATTGAATGCTTCCAGATTCCATCTTAGTCCAAAGCACGTGCACTATTATTATCCACATCGTTCGGTCGTGCAAGTGAAAGGCAATTATGACTATATATGATGGACTGACTGAGATGAGAAAAGCTGGTATGAACTCGACCTCTCTTGTTTTTGTAAATATGATTAGTCATCATTCCTGATTCAGCCCATTATGAATAAACATGTTTGCAATGACAACTAGAGATCATAGGTCTTGTGCCATGCTTGATTAGCTATGAGATTATAATGGTTTACCTTGCGTGCCAACATGCTATTAAAATGGTTGTGATGTGGTATGATAGGGTGGTATCCTCCTATGAATGATTTAAGTGACTTGACTTGGCGCATGTTCACGCATGTAGTTCAAACAAAATCAACATAGCCTTCACGAAATTTATGTTCATGGTGGATTATATCCTACTCATGCTTGCATTCGGTGTTGATTAATTATAATGCATGTTCATGACTGTTGTCGCTCTCTAGCTGGTCGCTTCCCATTCTTTTGCTAGCCTTCACCTATACTAAGCGGGAATACTGCTTGTGCATCCAACTCCATAAACCCCAAAGTTATTCCATATGAGTCCACCATACCTACCTATATACGGTATCTACCTGCCGTTCCAAGTAAATTTGTATGTGCCAAACTCTAAACCTTCAAATAAATATCATGTTTTGTATGCTCGAATAGCTCATGTATCAACTAGGGTTGTCTGTATCTTCCATGTAAGGCGGGTTATTCTCAAGAGGAGTGGACTCCGCTCCTCACTCATGAGAAAGTGGCTGGTCACCGGGATGCCCAGTCCCATGCTTTATGCAAATCAAATCAAAATAATTGCAAACAAAACTCCCCCTGGGACTCTTGTTAGTTGGAGGCACTCGTTGTTTCGAGCAAGCCATGGATTGATGCTTGTTGGTGGAAGGGGAGTATAAACTTTACCATTCTATTTGGGAACCGCCTATAATGTGTGTAGCATGGAAGATACCGCTCAAAATATTATTCATCTCTATTTCAAAACCGAGCTCTGGCACCTCTATAAATCCCTGCTACCCTCTACGAAGGGCCTATCTATTTACTTTGATGTTGAGTCATCATCCTCTTATTAAAAAGCACCAGTTGGAGAGCACCGCTGTCATTTACATTCATTACTGTTAGTTTACATTGAGTATGACCTGGATCTCTTTTACCATGAATTACAATGTCTAGTCAGTCCTTGATCTTTAAAGGTGCTCTGCATTTATGTTTTGCGGTCTCGGAAAGGGCTAGCGAGATACCATCTTGTTATATCATATTATGATTGTTTTGAGAAAGTGTTGTCATCCGAGATTTATTATTATGGCTTGCTAGTTGATCATGTTATTGATATGAGTAATCATGAGACCTGAGAATTATTGCAAATGTGGTTAGTTATGATCTATGCTGAAAACTTGAATACTGGCTTGACATAGTTACAACAACAAGAGCAAACAGAGTTTGTAAAAGTTTTTCTTTCTTTCTTTCAGTTTGTCAACTGAATTGCTTGAGGACAAGCAAGGGTTTAAGCTTGGGGGAGTTGATACGTCTCCGTCGTATCTACTTTTCCAAACACTTTTGCCCTTGTTTTGGACTCTAACTTGTATGATTTGAATGGAACTAACCCGGACAGACGCTGTTTTCAGCAGAATTGCCATGATTGTTTTGAGAAAGTGTTGTCATTCGAGATTTATTATTATTGCTCGCTAGTTGATTATGCCATTGGTATGAGTAAACTTGAGACCTAAGTGTTATTCTGAATGTGGTTAGTCATAATATTTGCTGAAAACTTGAATGTTGGCTTTACATATTTACAACGACAAGACCAAACAGAGTTTGTAAAAGTTTTTCTTTATCACTTTTAGTTTATCAACTAAATTGCTTGAGGACAAGCAAAGGTTTAAGCTTGGGGAAGTTAATACGTCTCTGTCGTATCTACTTTTCCAAACACTTTTGCCCTTGTTTTGGACTCTAACTTGCATAATTTGAATGGAACTAACCCAGACTGACGCTGTTTTCAGCAGAATTGCCATGGTGTTATTTATGTGCAGAAACAAAAGTTCTCGGAATGACCTGAAACTTCACGGAATATCTTTTCGGAAATAATAAAAAATCCTTGCAAAAGATGAAGACCAGGGGGCCCACCACCTGTCCACAAGGGTGGGGGCGCGCCTGCCCCCCTAGGGCGCGCCCCCTACCTCGTGGGCCCCCTGGAGCTCCTCCGACCTCAACTCCAACTCTATATATTTGGTTTCAGGGAGAATAAAATCAGAGAGAAGAAATCATCGCGTTTTACGATACGGAGCCGCCGCCAAGCCCTAAAACCTCTCGGGAGGGCTGATCTGGAGTCCGTTCGGGGCTCCGGAGAGGGGAATCTGTCACCATCGTCATCATCATCAACCATCCTCCATCACCAATTTCATGATGCTCATCGCCGTGCGTGAGTAATTCCATCATAGGCTTGCTGGACGGTGATGGGTTGGATGAGATTTATCATGTAATCGAGTTAGTTTTGTTAGGGTTTGATCCCTAGTATCCACTATGTTCTGAAATTCATGCTGCTATGACTTTGCTATGCTTAATGCTTGTCACTAGAGCCCGAGTGCCATGATTTCAGATCTGAACCTATTATGTTTTCATCAATATATGAGAGTTCTTGATCCTATCTTGCAATTCTATAGTCACATATTATGTGTTATGATCCGTTAACCCCGAAGTGACAATAATCGGGATACTTACCGGTGATGACCGTAGTTTGAGGAGTTCATGTATTCACTATGTGTTAATGCTTTGGTCCGGTACTCTATTAAAAGGAGGCCTTAATATCCCTTAGTTTCCGCTAGGACCCCGCTGCCACGGGAGGGTAGGACAAAAGATGTCATGCAAGTTCTTTTCCATAAGCACGTATGACTATATTCGGAATACATGCCTACATTACATTGATGAATTGGAGCTAGTTCTGTGTCACCCTAGGTTATGACTGTTACATGATGAACCGCATCCGGCATAATTCTCCATCACTAATCCATTGCCTACGAGCTTTCCATATACTGTTCTTCGCTTATTTACTTTTCTGATGCTATTGCTATCATCACTACAAAATACCAAAAACATTACTTTTGCTACCGTTATCACTACTATCATATTACTTTGCTACTAAACACTTTGCTGCAGATACTAAGTTTCCAGGTGTGGTTGAATTGAGAACTCAGCTGCTAATACTTGAGAATATTCTTTGGCTCCCCTTGTGTCGAATCAATAAATTTGGGTTGAATACTCTACCCTCGAAAACTGTTGCGATCCCCTATACTTGTGGGTTATAAAATACATCTCCATTTTGTTAATTGGACTTCCTAACCTATATTTTCTCGATCACCCGATAATGATCGGATGGACCGTATAGCCCCTAAGCTTAATCCCACCGCTATATATAATGGCCAACCCTAACTTCTAGGGAGTTTGTCCCAGCAATCCCCTCGCAGTGCCGCCACCCCCCACCTAACTCCACTCAGTTTTCTGTGCGCGGCCAATCAAGAGCGTAGCTCCTCCCTGCCTCGATCTGGATCGAGAGGAGCGTCGAGTTGAAGCCCCAGCGCCTCCCATGTCCCTCCTAGATTCCCCACCAAACCAACCGATCCATCCAATCCCGCAGCCATCTCCTCGTTTCTCCTCTGCCTCGACCGGAGCAAGGATCCCCCTGCTCATGGCGCCCGAGCACCACCCAGCGCCGGAAGCAGTCCACCCCATGGCCGTCCTCGCGGGCCCGCGCCAGGAGCTCCAGGACCGGCCATGCCCCGCTGCTTCTCCTTCCCTTCTTCTTCTCCCGTTCCATCTGGTTCCCTCTCTCATCTGCTCTCTATCCTCTCCAGGAGACTGCAGGAGGCAAACACCCCGCCATGGCCTTGCAGCTCTGCCACCGCGCCATCTTCAGGCGCTCAGGCACGAGCTTGCCCGCGCCCCGTCTTCCTCCTCGTCGCATGGATCTAGGCGGTTCGATGCCCAGACGCTTGCCTCCCGCTCGCGTTGACGCTGCCGCTCCCCCTGCATCGCCCTGTTGCCGCATCAGTAGCAGCCGTTGCCGTGGTCTTCTCCATCGCCAAGTCCCAGCGCTGGACCTGGAGCCCGCGACTCCCGCCGGGAATCGGTTCCCCTCAACCTCGCGCCTCCTCCGGTGGTCGTCCCGCCGTCTGCCGTCGTCGGAAGGACCAACGCCACCATCACTCGTCTTCCTGGAATGCAGGCAGCCACTTCGCCTATGACCCCAGCTTCGTTGACCGGTCGTGGCGCGTCCCTGCCGCGCCAAGTCTGTCTCCAGCCGTCGCGGAGCCGCTCCTTCGCCCGCCCCGCAAGCCTGCTAGCAGCCGCCGCCGGCCTCTGCTCTGCTCTGCACGAGCAGAGGAGTTCGCTCGATCCCGCGCAGTCAACGCTCGCAGCATCGCGTCGAGTCCAAACCGCAAGGCCTGCTCCAGAGCCCCGCTTGGGCCTCTTCGAGAGACGGCGTAGTTCCAGTTTCAGCCAGATCTAGCCCGATGTGAGCATCCGCCCAGCCCCCACACTGTGCACTGTTGGGCTTGACAGATCCGGCCCATTTAGTGTTTTTTCCCTCGGGATGAATTTAGCTATTTTTCTAGGATTTTTAGTTTTGCAGAAAAACCCTTCTAGTTCATTCATTTAATTACTCCACAACCGTGCTTCGGATTAAAATGATTTAAATATGAAAAATGCTTAGAATTTTGTGTAGATTAATAATATGCCACTTTCATCCATGTTAAAAATATTTAAAATGTTTTTTGATTAAATTTGCTCTAATAATATGTTAAAATGCTTTAATTCATAACTAAATAACCGTAGCTCCAAACTTAACAAACTTTATATGTAAATGGGGTGGAAAATGCCTAGTTTAACATGGTGCATTCATCTTGCATGTTTAATAACTCTGAAATATGGTTTAGGGCAGAACAGTACCAAATCTAATATATGCACATGAGGATTTTCTAGACTTGTTGTTTGTTGTTCCGGACTCATTTAAACTTGCCTAGTTAAGTAGTTTTATTATGCTTCACCCCTTGCCATGCTAACCAACATTTAATTTTATTGAGTACTTAAATGGGAGAGAACTAAATAATTGTTGTGGTGCTCCGTCAATATGCAACTCGTTGCATATTGAGCTCCACTTAATTTGTAGTATTGTTTGTGAACTTTGCCATGCCATGTTTCATTTAACTGTACATGCATCATACTTGTTTGTGCATCATGCCATGCTTATGTGTTGGTTGTTTACTATGTCGTTTGCTTCTTTCTGGGTTGCTTCTCGCGTTAGCTTCGGTTTCGTTCCGGAGTGGTGAGGATCCATTCGACTACGTCTGTTTGTCTTCTTCATGGACTCGTTCTTCTTCCTTGCGGGATTTCAGGCAAGATGACCATACCCCCGAAATCACTTCTATCTTTGCTTGCTAGTTGTTCGATCTATTGCTATGCCGCGATACCTACCACTTGCTATATCATGCCTCCCATATTGCCATGTCAAGCCTCTAACCCACCTTTCCTAGCAAACCGTTGTTTGGCTATGTTACCGCTTTGCTCAGCCCCTCTCATAGCGTTGCTAGTTGCAGGTGAAGATGAAGTTTGTTCCATGTTGGAACATGGAGTTTGTTGGGATATCATTATTATATCTTATTTAATTAATGCATCTATATACTTGGTAAAGGGTGGAAGGCTCGGCCTTATGCCTGGTGTATTGTTCCACTCTTGCCGCCCTAGTTTCCGTCATACCGATGTTATGTTCCTTGATTTTGCGTTCCTTACGCGGTTGGGTGTTATGGGAACCCCTTGACAGTTCCCTTTGAATAAAACTCCTCCAGCAAGGCCCAACCTTGGTTTTACCATTTGCCTACACCACCACCTACCTTTTCCCTTGGGAGTCATGCTCTCGAGGGTCATCTTATTTTTACCCCCCCCCCCGGGCCAGTGCTTTGTCTAAGTGTTGGTATGAATCGGGCAGCCTGCGGGGCCACCTCGGGGCAACTCGAGGGCTGGTCTTACTCGTAGCTTGACCTATCCGGTGTTGCCCTAAGAACGATATAGGTGCAGCTCCTATCGGGATTGTCAGCACATCGGGCGGCTTTGCTGGTCTTGTTTTACCATTGTCGAAATGTCTTGTAACCGGGATTCCGAGTCTGATCGGGTCTTCCTGGGAGAAGGAATATCCTTCGTTGACCGTGAGAGCTTGTGATGGGCTAAGTTGGGACACCCCTGGAGGGTTTCAAATTTTGAAAGTCGTGCCCGCGGTTATGTGGCAGATGGGAATTGGTTAATGTCCGATTGTAGAGAACTTGACACTTAACTTAATTAAAATGAATCAACCGCGTGTGTATCCTTGATGGTCTCTTCTCGGCGGAGTCCGGTAAGTGAACACGGTTCTTGTGTTATGCTTGAACGTAAGTAGTTTCAGGATCACTTCTTGATCACTTCTAGATTCTCGACCGTTGCGTTGCTTCTATTCTCGCTCTTATTTGTGTACGTTAGCCACCATATATGCTTAGTGCTTGATGCATCTCCACCTCATTACCTTATCCTACCCATAAGCTTAAATAGTCTTGATCTCGCGGGTGTGAGATTGCTGAGTCCTTGTGACTCACAGATACTTCCAAACAGTTGTAGGTGCCGATGATACCAGTGCAGGTAGCGCAACCCAGCTCAAGTGGGAGCTCGATGAAGATCTTGATAGTTGTTTTGTTTCGTTTCCTGTTGATCAGTAGTGGAGCCCAGTCGGGACGATCGGGGATCTAGCATTTGGGGTTGTATTATTTTATATTGGTTCTGTAGTCGGACCTTGATTGTATTCTGGATTATGTTTGTTTAACTTGTATTTGTGTGAAGTGGCGATTGTAAGCCAACTCTTTATCCCTTTCTATTCAGTACATGGGATTGTGTGAAGATTACCCCTCTTGCGACAAACCTACCATGCGGCTATGCCTCTAAGTCGTGCCCCGACACGTGGGAGATATAGCCGCATCGTGGGTGTTACAAGTTGGTATCAGAGCCATCCCCGACTTAGGAGCCCCCTGCTTGATTGAATCGCTGACGTTGTTGAGTCTAGAACAAAATGTTTTGAGTCTTAGGATTATATATATCTGAGAGTAGGATTCTTTTTACTCCTCAGTCCCTTCGTCGCTCTGGTGAGGCCTCCTGACGTAGAAGTTTTGACTTTTCTCTCCTCAAATTTCATGAATTTTTTTAGGATCACGCGGGTAATTTGGAATCTATGGGGGATATTATTATCAGACATGACCCGCCCAGGAGGGGCCGGGTCAGCCCCAATGGCGGGTTACACTAGAAGCCTAGTAAACACTCAAGACGATAGTTTATTAAACCTTATAGAAGGCCCAAAGGCCTGGAGGCAGCTTAAGTCCCGATATTGTAAACCGCCGTATGTAAGGAAAGACTTGTAAAGAAAGGCATGTAAAGGAAGTCATCGAGTCGGACACGATTATGAGCCGGCCGGGACTCTGTAGGCCACCAGGCGTCAACCCATGTATATAAGGGGACGACCCGGTGGCGGCTTAGGGCAAGAAACAACAAATCGATAACCAAGCCGGCGAGTTGAGCCGCTTGGTGATCGAAACCCCAGCAATACCAATCCCAACTAGACATAGGCTTTTACCTTCATCGTAAGGGGCCGAACTAGTATAAAACCCTCTCGTGTCCTTTGTCCCGATTAACCCCTTTAAGCTTCCTAGTGCGATGGCCCTACGACTAAGTCCTTGCTCTAGGACATCTGCCGGGACAATTCCACGATAGTTGGCACCCACCATGGGGCCAGCGCATGATGGATTTGAGTTCTTGAAGGGCAGCTTCGAAGGACTCAAGGGATACACTGTGGGACGGATGACCAAGAGTCGTCGAGGCAAGCTCTACATCGACGACGAAGGCTGGGGCCCCGAGGCCGGCTCAATTGAGTACGGGTACCAGGTCCCCTTCGGCGGAATTCACGTCTTCATCGGCCGGATCAGCGAGTCAGGTCCTGAGCCGGACGTCCACACCAACCTCATCGAAACGGCTCAGCGCGCGAGGACCGCCCGTGTTCAATCTGCCGTGAAGCATGCCTTCTTAGGCTGCGTCCATAGCGGTGAATACTCTGAAGGATCGGTGGAGGGCGGTGAGATGGCCGTCTGTTCTGACACTGCATCACCAACGGGCGAGACGGACTCTTTGTACCAGCTACAGGACGGCATGCTCGGGGGCTGTTCCGATGGCAGCAGTATTCCGGACCCCCTTGAGCCGACAAATTGGGCCGGAGTCTTCATGGCAGGAACACAGCCTGGGCAGAACTCTACAGCAGCAGCGGCAATAGCTACCGGGTCGGCTGCAGCCGGGTCAGGAGACCCCGCGCGCCCTCCGGCTCAGATCTTGATGGACCTCATGGATAAACTGACAACTCTGTTGACTTCCGTGGTAGAGCCGGCAGATAAGGCCCATCATGACGCAACGGTGGCACGCGTACGTGAAGAGATGGTGCAAGCTAAGGAAAATCTAGCCGCAGAGGAAGTCAGGATGGCGGCAGAGCGGGCGGCTTTGGACGTTCGTGCTCAACAGCTTCAAGCGGAGACCTTCCGGCTCTCGGTGGATCTGAACACATCGAACGAGGTCATGAGGAGGAGGCATCAAAAAACTCAATCACGTCTGCCTCTGACGCTCGATCCTAGGAATCTTTTTCATACACCCGGAGCCGGGGGAAGTAACCCGCCGGAGGCACCCCGGATTACAACGCCCGGCGCGCTGGTCCAGCCGCGTGCCATGGATCCACCTCGTATAATTACCGCTCCGCCTCATTACGTCCCAACACCGCCGGGTCACTTCTCCAACCCCTTGGAAAACCTCATCGCAGCATCGGCTCGTCTGGCGGCTCTTCCGATGGAAGGTGACTCACCGGCGGCGGTTGAAACACGGAGGGTAAGAGAGCTTCTTCAAACAGCTCTGGCACAGCAGGATGCCTACTCCTACAGTCGAGACAGGATCCATTCAACTCCTTGTCCAAGCCAGAGCCCGAGTTACAGTAGGCATATGGAATCCGCAGACATGTCAAGCAATTCTCAACGCCACAACCGGTCGTACAGGCATGAGCCGGTGCGGGCTGGAGCCCTTAACTTGGCAGATCAGGAGAGGATTCGACAAGAGGCAGAACGAGCAGTTCAAATGGCAGCAGAGCAGGCGTCTCATCAAACTTTTCCGGCTTATCCAGCAACCTCAGTCGAGGCAGGAGTGGCCACAAGAACCGGAGGTGTTCCTTGCTTGGTACCGGCCATACATAATGGGCGTTTGCCAAAGGATTTTAAGGGGCCTCTTAAGGTGCCTAATTACACGGCTGACTTACAGCCCGGGGCTTGGATTGAGAGTTATGAGATGGCTATGGAGTTGTTGGAGGTCAGCGACGCAGCAATCGCCAAGTATTTCACTATGATGTTGGATAGAACAGCTCGTACTTGGTTGTAAGGATTGCCACCCAATTCTATCGGCTCATGGGCGGAGTTGAAGGCCCGGTTCATCCAGAACTTCAAAGACACGTGTAAGTAGCCTATGTCAATTGTGGACCTGACCAATTGCAAGCAAGAGGATGGTGAATCCACAACCCATTGGGTGCGCCGGGTCAAGGAGATAATACATTCATCTGATAAAATGGATGCCGGCTCAGCAGTCTTAATGTTGGAGAAAAAAATGCCGTTTTGAACCTCTGAAGCAGAATCTGGGCGGCTCAAGCATGACTGTAATGACATGGGAACGTTGATGGAGGCTCTCGTCAAGTATGCTGATTCTGATACTACCAAGGACCCGGTGTCTGACGAAGAAAAGGCAACAAAGGGAAAGAAGAACGGCAACGGCAAGGGTCATCAGCATAACCCGGTGAATCAAGGAGGTAATAAACGTAAGGCTAACGAGTTTGTTGCTAACACCAATGCACAGGGCGGAAATCAAGGGAGCAAGGGCAGACAGCCCCCTCGGTCGGGCGGGTCAGGTCCCACCCTTGAGCAATTATTGAATGAGCCTTGTCCAAAGCATGGCACCCGGGAGAAGCCAGCCACCCACCTATGGAAAGATTGTACGATCATGAAGGCGTTTCAAAATTCAAACATGTTTGATGGAGGTCATGGCCCAGGTGGCAGCTCAGGTAGAGGCGGTTTCCAAGGCCCGGGCGCCGGCTCAGGTGGAGGAGGATTCCACGGTTAGGGCCATCCCGGTAACCAAGGAGGGTATAATCCGCAACCCGGCCAAGGTAATCAGCAGTAGTAGTCTGGATATCAGAGCAACCCGAAGCAACTGAATAGTGGGAAATACCATGTATTCACCACTAGTTTATGTAAGAGAGACCAGAAGCTTCACAAGAGGGCCGTCAATGCCGTTGAGCCGGCGATTCCATGTTACTTACGTTGGTCAGAGCAGCCTATTGTGTGGAGCAGAGAGGATCACCCACCCCGGGTCGATAATCCGGGCCACTTGGCTTTGGTAGTGGCACCTTAGGTTGGTGGATACAAATTCACTAAGGTACTCATGGATGGAGGCAGCAACATCAACATCCTCTACTACGAGACATTCCGCCGGATGGGATTGACTGATAAGAGTCTTAAACAATCCAACACTGTTTTTCACGATGTGGTTCCTGGCAAGTTGGCATACCCAGTGGGTAAGATTGAACTAGAAGTAGATTTTGGGGATGAGTATGACTCCAGAGCAGAAAAATTAACCTTTGAGGTGGTTAAGATCAAAAGCCCGTATCATGCTCTGTTTGGACGGCCGGCTTATGCGAAATTCATGGCTCGGCCGTGTTATGTGTATTTGCAGCTTAAGATGCCGGGTTATAAGGGCACCATTACAGTACACGGGAGCCTGAAAATAGCTTTGGAGTGTGAAGAAGGTGATGCTGCCTATGCTGAATCTGTCTGTGCAACAGAGGAGTTAAAGTTTTAGAAAGAGCATGTTGACCCGGCAGACATGACATCACTAAAGAAACCAACAACAGAGCATAAGCCGGTGTTGAAGTTCAAATCAGCTGATGACACCAAGATGGTTGACTTTGTGCCTGGCGACTCATCCAAGCAGTTCATCATCAGTGCAAACTTGGATCCAAAATAGGAAAGCGCGCTCATCGAGTTCATCCGTGAGAACCGGGACATCTTCGCATGGAAACCTTCCGACATGTCGGGTGTCCCGAGGGAACTCGCTGAGCACACTCTCAATATTGATCCAAAGTTTAAACATGTCAGACAGTTTCTCCGACGGTTCAATGAAGAAAGGCGCAAGGCCATTGGAGAAGAGGTGGCCCGGCTTTTGGCAGCTGGGTTCATTGTAGAAGTCTTTCACCCAGAGTGGTTAGCCAACTCGGTGCTTGTACTCAAAAAGAATGGCACGGGGCGTATGTGTGTGGATTACACCGATTTGAACAAGGCTTGTTCGGCTGATCCTTTTGCCCTCCCTGTATTGATCAGATCATTGATGCTACGGCGGGTTGCGCATGTTTGAGTTTCTTGGATGCTTATTCTGGTTATCATCAGATCAAGATGGCAGTCAAGGATCAGGAGAAGACGGCTTTTATCACTCCTTTTGGAGCTTTCTGCTATGTGTCTATGCCTTTTGGGCTTAAGAGTGCCCAGGCGACTTACCAACGGTGTGTGCAGAATTGTCTTCACGATCAAATTGGGTGTAATGTTCATGCTTATGTGGATGATATAGTGGTAAAATCCAGGAAAGAGGAAACCTTGGTCACAGATCTGAAAGAGACTTTCGATAATCTTCGGATCTACAAAATGATGCTTACCCCGGCCAAGTGTGTTTTTGGAGTCCCAGCCGGCAAACTCTTGGGTTTTTTGGTGTCTAACCGAGGTATTGAGGCTAACCCGGAGAAAATCAAGGCAATTACATCCCTGGCCAAACTAACATGCATCAATGACGTTCAACGACTGGCGGGCCGTGTTGCTGCTTTGAGCCGGTTCATAAGCCGGTTAGGGGAGAAGGCAATGCCTCTGTATTAGAAGATGAAGAAAACAGATGATTTTGTTTGGAGCAATGCTGCGAACTCTGCTTTTGAAGATCTGAAGACACAGCTTGCTGAGCCACCGGTCCTAGCTGCTCCAGTTGAGAAAGAGCCGCTGTTGTTATACGTGGCCGCCAACTCACGAGTTGTTAGTGTGGCTATTGTGGTGGAGCGCAAGGAGTCTGGCAAGGAGCATCCGGTTCAACGGACGGTTTACTACATCAGTGAGGTGCCAATTGAATCCAAGCAACGATATCCACATTGGCAGAAGCTCGTATATGGGGTGTTCATGGCAAGCCGGAAGCTTAAGCATTATTTTCAGGGACATCCAATCACCGTGGTTAGCTCTGCTCCTTTGGGAGACATCATTCAAAATAGAGAAGCCACTGGGCGAGTCGCCAAGTGGGCGATTGAGCTTGGGTCTCATGGGTTGAAGTATGTGCCACGTACCGCGATCAAATCTCAAGCACTGGTTGACTTCATTAATGACTGGACAGAGATGCAGATGCCAGAAGAGAAACCAGACAACACGTATTGGACTATTCATTTTGATGGGTCCAGACAGTTGGAAGGTTCGGAGGCTGGAGTTGTGTTAACCTCTCCGCGAGGTGACAAATTTTGTTATGTGTTACGGTTGATGTTTCCTTGCACCAACAACGCAACAGAGTATGAAGCCTTACTCCATGGTCTTCGAGTGGCAAAAGAGATGAGTTTGAGCCGGGTCAGATGTCTTGGCGACTCAGATCTAGTGGCTCAATAGGTATCAGGCAAGTGGGATTCCAAGGACCCTCTCATGGCGGCTTATCGCCGGGAGGTTGATGCTGTTGCAAGGCATTTTAAAGGTTATCAGGTGGAGCACATTGACCGTCGAAAGAATGAAGCGGCTGATGCTTTAAGCCGGTTGGGGTCTCAGCGTAAGCTGGTACCACCTAACACCTTTTTGGATGTTTTGCATAACCCATCTGTCAAGTTGCCCATAGAAGAAGATTTAGTTGTTCCTGATCCGGAGGCTCAGTTGGTGGCAGCTCTTCATGTCATCCCAGATTGGACAGTGCCGTTCTTGGCTTACATGACCCGGGGAGAGTTGCCAGTGGATGAGATCCTGGCTCGATAGATAACACGGCGGTCTAAGTCAATGACGATTTCGGATGGAGAACTATACAATCGCAGCATCTCCGGAGCATTTCAGCGGTGTGTTTCCCCCGAAGAAGGTCAAGAAATACTTCGTGAGATCCATGAAGGCGATTGTGCTCATCACGCCAGGTCAAAATCTCTGGTGGCCAAGGCTTTTCGTCATGTTTTTTACTGGTTGACGGCTCATGCTGATGCAGAGGATCTGGTCAGTAGATGTGATGGATGTCAAAAGTTCGCACGACGAGCACATGTGCCGGCTCAAGAGCTCCGGATGATTCCAATCACTTGGTCGTTTGCGGTCTGGGGGCTTGACATGGTGGGACCTTTCAAAAGGTCTAAGGATAAAAAGACACATCTCTTAGTGGCAGTTGATAAATTCACTAAGTGGGTTGAGGCGGAGCCAGTGAGTAAGTGTGACGCGGCCACAGCGGTTCAGTTCATGAAAAAGGTGATCTTCCGTTTTGGTTTTCCACACAGCATTATCACTGATAATGGCACTAATCTGTCCCAAGGGGCTATGGAGGAGTTTTGTCAACGTGAGCATATCCGGCTTGATGTTTCTTCTGTAGCTCATCCTCAATCCAATGGTCAAGCTGAGAGAGCCAATCAGGAAATTTTGAAAGGTCTCAAACCCCGGCTTATGGTTCCCTTACAGCGAACGCCGGGTTGTTGGGTAGAGGAATTACACTCGGTGTTGTGGAGTGTCAACACCATGCCTAACAGGTCTATAGGTTACACACCTTTCTTCATGGTTTATGGAGCATAAGAAGTGTTGCCTAGTGACATCCTCATGACTCGCCCCGTGTGGCGGCTTATGTTGAAGCTAATAATGCACAAGCCAGACAGGATGCACTTGACTTGTTGGATGAAGAAAGAGACTTAGCAGCGGCTCGATCAGCAATTTATCAACAGGACCTGCGCCGTTATCACAGCCATCGGGTTAAGTCCAGGACTTTTCAGGAAGGCGACCTGGTGCTCCGGCTCATCCAGGATCTGTCAGATGCGCACAAGTTATCCCCACCTTGGGAAGGACCCTTTGTGGTCAGCAAGAATTTAAACAACGGGTCGTATTACCTCATCGACGTTCGAGAGCACAAAGATTCATGTAAGTCGGAGGAGGAGACCTGTCGGCCGTGGAACATTGCTCAACTTCGGCCATACTACACCTGAGCCACCAGCTCTCATCATGTACATACTTTAACATTGTATATACCATGATAAAGCAAAAAAGTAAGACCATCGGTCTCTTTTCTTTTCAAAGATTATGCATCTTTGTTATTTCTTATTTTCAAATGACTATTAAGGAGCTGATCATATTTGAATCAAGTCTAACCTTTTTTGGTCCGGCTTATGATCATATTCGAATCTAGCTGCAATTATCATGGTCACTTGGGGGCTTCCTGTTTAAACATAGGTCGTATTCGAACCAAAGGGAACATAGCTGTCGTAACCCTCTTGACCGGCTCAAGGCCAAACTCACTAGGGGGCTTCTTGATCGTATCCGAATCATAGCTTAACCCCTTTTGGGTCCGACTTGGATCATATTCGAATCAGGGTCGTTAAAAACCTCTCAAGGTCATTTGGGGGCTTCCTGTTCAAACATAGGTCGTATTCGAACCAAAGAGAACATAGCGTTCGGTACCCTCTTGATCGGCGCAATGCCACAGCCACTGGGGGCTATATGGTCGTATTCGAACCCTAGCTTAACCCCTTTGGTCCGGTTTACCGATCGTATTCGAATCAGAAGCCACCATCCTTTAAATATAAGGTTAAAGCATACTTGTTAACTGTTATTTGCCTTGGAGTTTCTTGTTACAAATAATTAGCATGATCTTCTTCATCGGCTTGTCTATTTGACAACAAAGCTACCAAGGTATGATGATCATTAAAGTATTCAAAGGCATTGATTTCTCAGAAAGATTGAGTTATCAACTTCATTACCCGGGTTACTCAAGCCGGTGGTCTAAGGATCAAAGGTACAAGTATGGCTATTATTTATATGTAATTGCCTGCGGCATTAACTAAAGATTTAGTTTCAGCCCTTGTCCTTTATTTATATCTATTTTCTGTTTTCTATTGTGATAAACATATTGGATATAAGCCGGGTGTTTTAACCCGTTCGGTTCTAAGCCGCCAAGCCAGTCTTTTCTCTTGTATCTACAGGGAACAGAGCTAAAGTATTGCAGAAACGATCATCAAATATAATGCATATATTGCCATCAGGAAACACAGAGTCACACACAGTGGTTTCTGCACGATGGCATAAGCAAGGCATTCAGTGTTTTCACAGCTAAACTATTACACGGCTATTTATAAAGCCAATGAAGATGGTTGTTACTCCTCCCTCGCCGGTTCACTGCCCTCTGTTGGCTGGAAGTTGGGTTTTGACCAGTCAAACCCATTCACGGCGACAAATTCGGCTTCATCGTCGATCAGGCCTGCCAGGTCAACTCCCGGGGCAAATGTATTTTCTCTTATAGGCAGGATCAAATTTGTCACCTTGTATGAGGGAGTCGCCATCTTCTTATTTTCAGTATCAAAACCCGGCTGATATTTGTCAATGTTGGTATCATCTCCAAGGGTAGTTGCCTGAGGCCGGACTCCGCGCATGCAAGCCATGAAGTCATCCTGCTCAAAGGGAGATCCATCTTCCTTCACAGTAGGATAGCCTCTAGCCACGTCCGTCGGGTCTAGGTCTGGCACCCAAGCCTTGGAGCGGCTCAGGGCAGTCAAAGCCCCGGCTCGCGCACAGGAGCACTTCACTTCTTGAAATCTGGCAGGCAGGATTGATAGTTTCTTCAAGACGCCGCTAAGCCGGTTGGGTCCTTGATTGGCAGGAGAGATGGCGGCAAGTGCCCATTGTGCACCAATATACAGTTGTTCTACTAAGGTGTACACTGCCTTCAATTTAATCAAAGGATCTTGGCTCAGGTTTTTGCTTCATGGGCCTGCACATGTTTTATACACAAAGTCAACTGGCGGTTTATATTTTGGATCAGCAAAAAGTACATAAGATTAAAAACGGACGGCTTACCAAAAATGGCAGCCACCATTTGAGACACCCGGCCTTTTAAGCCGTTCAGCTCTGTTGACACCTCTTCAAGGGCCGCTTCGGCTCTCTCAGCGCGTTGTGTCAGAAGCATTTTTTCCTCTGCCCAGGTTTTCTTCTTGGCAGCCAAACTGGTCTTTAAGTTTTCCGTCTCAGAGAGACTTATTTGCAATTTGGAGTTAGCAGACTTAATTTCTACTTCCTGACCAGCTAGTCGGGTCTTCGCATTAGTCAATTGCGAGTTTAGTTCGAATAAGGCATTCTGTAAGAATACATACTCAGATAAGTCACGATTTTGCTCAAAGGTTCAAATATCAAGATTCAAGTCTCAAGTATTTTCCAAAAAACCACTTGACACTTGGGGGCTAATGTATACCAAAACAATTTCTTATGGCTCTAAAGACATACTTGAAGTCCCAAGTACTTTACAAAGTAACATCACTTGGCACTTCGGGGCTAATGTATGCAATTCAGCAAGTTTCTCAAGGTTAAGCTGGAATGTTAAGTTCTTTGAATACAGTACAAAACATTTTAAGGTACCGGCTCATTTATGATCAAAAAGAACCGGCCCTTGGGGACTACGGGTGGAGTTTTGTTCTATTTTATTGAATTCAAGAAAATCAAAGGTAAAGGTCTTGGCCTATATGCTAAAATCTATAGATCATTCTGGTTGTTTCATAATCTGAAGACTTGGGGCTGAAGGAATGTAGATAAGCCGGAAGAACATACCTCATATTTCAGTTGCAACTGTTTGACCATTTCGATCTCAGAGTCGCGACTGGAGTGCACGTGGCTGAGATAGCTGGATAAAATATCGTTGGCATTTAGATGGTCATAATTGGCAACGTCAAAGCGCACTTTATGCCTCTCCAATGCCTCTTGTTTCGCAGTACACCGAGCCAGCACAGTTGGATTCCCTGGTTCAATAAAGCGACTCCCGGTGATCTGAACGTCTTGTGCAGAAGGTGATGGTGAGTTGGCTAAGCTTGATGATCCAGTAGCAGAAGGGTTCATAGTGGTCTCATCAAACGACGGCTCAGGAGGATTTGCTTCTGCATCAACAGGCGGGTGCGTTGGTTAATGGAGAAGATGGCCTAGCCGGGTCAGATGCAAGCACCGGTGGGTCTTCCGCCGGTTTAGCTACCTTTGCCTTCTTGGATTTAGCTTGGCCACTAAGAAAAATGTTGCAGGATTGTCAGTATAAAGATACAATTTGAATAAACCGGAAAACATGAGGATTTTTCATTACCCAGGGGCAGTCTTGAAGGCCGGAAATTGCGTCTGCGATGAGTTGCCAGAAGAGCGAGCCACCTCCTGAAAAGATAAAATAGAGTTAAAGTAATACAAGGGGAAGGATCCATTAAACAGAGTTAAAGACAGAAAGAAGTAAACCTCATTCGGCCGCTTCTGAGGAGTTTGTTGAAGAATGACAGCCGGCTCATCTTCAGTCCGAGCTTGACGGCGGCTTTCATGTTGCTGCTTTTTCAAATGAAAGTTGGGATCCAAGTGAGCTAAAGGGGTAGAAAACCTTACTTTACGGATCACTCATGGAACTTTTTGTCTTGGCAAGGGCTCTGAGTCGGAGGAAATGATAGTTACCTCTGCTTCCACAGCCTGACTGGCCCCAGTGTCATCCTGGTAAGGATCAGTGTCAATAAGATTGTTAAAAAAATTAGCCAAGGGAATCAAGGGCTACCTCTGAATCAGATGTGTCATCAAGCTTCATCCAATCTTCAGCAGTGTTCTTTTTCTTCTTTTTCGACCTCCGGGTCGTTTTCTTGGCATTTATGGCGGCGGCTTCCGCTGTCTTGGCAGCCTCATGGTCATACTTAACTTTCCAGAAGTCAGAGTTGGCCTGCAGACAGGTAAAAACAAGATAAAGAGTCAGGCAAGTATTAAAACAATACGGTTGGGAAAATACAAAGGAGAGAAATAACAATATCCTTACTTCTGGCACCGGGTTAAGCTGGCAGAAGGGGTTTAACCCGACGACACTGCAATCTTCATATTTCCCGTTCACCAGAAGAGTTGACATTGAAACAATATCTTCTTCTGTTAATTGAACGGGGCTATGACGAAGAGAGTCATCCGGGCCTCCACCATACTCATACATCAGCTTTGATCGACGGCTTAAAGGGATGACCCGCCATGAGATCCAGCAGCAAGTCAGATCAACTCCAGTTAACCCGTTCCCTAATAGAGCATTAACCCTTTTGATGGAGGGTATTAGCCTCTTGCGTTCAGCGGTAGTAAGTTTGTCGAAAAGCGCGAACTTGGAGTCAAGATGATCGGGGCGATAACCCGGCAGTGGCTTCTCATTCGCCGATGAAATGTCTTGACAGTAGAACCAAGTCTGGTTCCAGTCCTTTGGGTGACTTGGTAAGACTATGAGAGGGAAGACAGCACCCTGCCGGCGCTGAATTGAGATGCCTTCGAGTTCTAAGCTGAGGCCGTTGGTGCACTCGTTCTGCCGATTCAGATAAAAGTATTCTCTAAACAACTCCATGGTCGGCTCTTGTTGAAGATATACCTCACGGAGCACTTGGAAGTTACAGATGTTAGATACGGAATTGGGCCTGGTATCTTGAGGGTGGAGTTTGAAAAAGTGGAGGACCTCTCTGAAGAACTTTGAGCCGGGCGGTGAGAAGCCACGGTTCATGTGGTCAGTAAAAACAATTCCTTCACCGTCTCTTGGATTGGGCCGTTCTTCTTCTGAGTCAAGGGCACGGTAAGACATGACGGTTTTCGCTGGCAGAAATCCTATGGTGAAGAACTCTTTCAAACGCTCCTCAGTTATGGTTGAGGGAACCCAATTACAGATGGTTGGTGCTTTGGACGGCATAATGTGCAAAGAAGAACTGAAAAGAAAAGCAACATGCCAGTTCAGTTTAATGGTGAGATTGAAAGTTAAGTGATGAAGATGCAAACCAGTAATGGCGGCTTAGTTAAGGGCTAATGACATATAAGGAAAATTAAGCCGGCATGATAAGCCGCCATGACTACAGATATTTGAAGAAGGCAATTTCAGCTAAGTGTTGAGACAAACAAGTTTCATAAATGGTTTGGTATTATTCCAGATCAAATGGCTATTCAAAATGGAAAAAATTCTAGACCTAAAAAAGTTCAGCGCAGAAGAGTATGTAAGTTCTAATGCAGCCTTTGAAACAGAGAAAGGGATCTGTGAATCAAGAAAAGGCACAAGAACACTACCGCACGAGCATATATTATATGGATCAAGAAGAGGCCTGCAGTGGAAAAACTACAAGGGACTGCGATGAACCCGGAAGAACACGAAAGAATCTGGAAACCCTAAGTGAGGAATCTGAGAAGTGAAAAGAAGAGAACTTACAGTCACAGGTCTTCTGCGGAGGTCGCCGCTGTTCTCTGGATCGGTTCAGGTTCATGCTGTGGCCAACGTCGACGGAGACAGAGGTGAAGCGCGGCGGCGGCGAAGCTCGAGCAGCAAGGGGTGCGCGAGAGGAAGAAGACGGAGCGAGAGAGGAGAATGAGGAAGGCCGAGGCGTGCCTATTTATAAGGGAAAGATGCGAACAGACAGGCGCAAAAATCGAGGAGAGCCGAATAATGGTTATCTAGCTACACAGACGCCTCGATTCTCGGGAAGCATTAAAGATAAAAGATCCATTGGGAGATGACGTCATGAAAGTTTTTTGTGTTTTCAAGAGATGACGTCATGGCGGGTTACAAAAACTTCAGTGAAGATAAGAAGATGGATTTTGGTCTAAGTATTGAAGATTGACAAAGAATGAAATTCAAAGTCAACCTGGGGCCTAATGTGGGGGATATTATTATCAGACATGACCCGCCCAGGAGGGGTCGGGTCATCCCCAATGGCGGGTTACGCTAGAAGCCTAGTAAACATTCAAGACAATAGTTTATTAAACCTTGTAGAAGGCCCAAAGGCCTGGAGGCGGCTTAAGGCCCGATATTGTAAACCGCCATATGTAAGGAAAGACTTGTAAAGAAAGGCATGTAAAGGAAGTCACCGAGCCGGACACGATTATGAGCTGACCGGGACTCTGTAGGCCACCAGGCGTCAACCCATGTATATAAGGGGACGACTCGGTGGCGGCTTAGGGCAAGAAACAACAAATCGATAACCAAGCCGGCGAGTTGAGCCACTTGGTGATCGGAACCCTAGCAATACCAATCCCAACTAGACGTAGGCTTTTACCTTCATCGTAAGGGGCCGAACTAGTATAAAACCCTCTCGTGTCCTTTGTCCCGATTAACCCCTTTAAGCTTCCTAGTGCGATGGCCCTACGACTAAGTCCTTGCTCTAGGACATCTGCCGTGACAATTCCACGACAGAATCGTTCCGATGGTTTTGTGACGAGAACACTGTTCTTGGTGCCTCCTGACATTTAGGGGTTGTGGCAGTGTCCCGGGGAGTTGAGCTCCGAGGTGTTGTCATCACAATTTTATCGTTGCAGTTCTGGAATACCTGAGTTCGCCGACATCGAAAATCTCTTTTATGCAGTTGTTGGTGAGATAACCTCGACGCCACCCAGTACTGGGATGGGAGTTCGGGAGTATTGCCGTAACTCGTATAACGGATGATTTTTCGAAGGTTGAGGTAAATGATTTCCGAAGGTTTCTTGGTTATGTGTTGAAGGATGGATACAGCTGGATGTAGGTATTGTTAGTTTGGGTGAGATATTATGCTTCCCCTGTATCCCCAACACCTGATTGCATAAACAGAAAGTTTCAGGAGTTTATAAGTGGGAATTCAAGTATCACATAGGATATCTTTCCAACAGACACATGATAAGATATGGGATCTATCATATGTTTGTTCCGGCTTATTTTGCAAGCCAGTCCTTTGTTTTTGTTTTTGTTTGTGGTATTCGAGTTGCTTCGAAGTCAAGTGTTGATTCCATACCTTTTCTAAATGGTGTTCTCATATTTCTATGTGAATACCAATCCTTCTTGATCATCGAGATTGTCTTGTCAATTCTTTCCAATTGGCGTTCTTCTCTTCGAGATGATCCCATCATTCTCCCCATCCGTAAGATCAATTATCAGTTCTTCTCAACGGTGTTTGTTTCATCCGTCCCAAGTTGCCTTTTGTTTTACCCACCCTCCCACCCTTTTTCTTCAAGGACTCAGATTTCTGAATCAAGTATACATCTTATGGTTGTGAAGTTTCTTCATTCTTTCCTCAATGTTCTTATCCGGTGATTCTCAGGAAGATACTAACGGAGCCTCAAGTTCATCATTATTCGTTATTTTGTTCTTCGGTGGACTAAATTCAAGCTTTCGGTATTCATCATTTTCACCTTCCCCAGTTCACATGTTTTTCCATGTTGGAATTTCTTATCCAAGGCTCTCTTATTTATTCACCTCTATTCATATCCGGAGTGCTGAAGATATCTCGGAAGATTTGTGTCTTCGTTATCAAAATGTTCAAGATATTTCGAGGTTGTTATCTCATTCAAGCTATTTAATTCAACCAATGCAATCTATCTTTTAAATCATTTCAACGATGTGTCTTTTCAGTGGGCCCTAACCCACAGGTCTTTTCCCAGGATCTTACCTGACACTTCTATTTTTCCGGAGCTACTATCAAATTCTTCTCCAAGTTGACGTAAGAATGAATTATCATCAGTCATATGTCTTTCTCCAAGATCTTTCGAATTCTTTTCATCGTTGGTTCAACCTTTCTAATTTATATTCCGGAGTGCCTCAATGATTCAGGGTGGTGTTTCTCATCGTCATTCTCAACATTTGAAGACCGAAGAAGAGTTTTTCCTCCAAATCTTATCCGTTCTCTCAAAGATTCGTGATTCTAGCTTGATGTCTTCCTCCCATAATTGTTTTCGATTGTGAGAATCCTTTTCACCCTTCCGGAGCAATTCATGAGTCTTTTCAGTTTGATTCTTCGAAGGCCATCATTGCGGGATTATTCATTCCAGCTTTTCAGCTCTCGTTCTCCAAATCATACCGGTGCTTCATTGAAATATCCTCTAATTAGTTCATGATCTCTTCGTTCTCATGTATCTAAATCCCAGTAAGTATTTTCTTTCATTTTTCTAATTCTTCCCGGTGATTTGTGCCTTTGCTACTTTCATTTTCAATTCTTACGGTGGTTCATTAAATATTTCTCCTCCTTCGTTATCGTATCAATTCATTCATTCTTTCCAAATCCTACCGGTGGCTTGTTCAAGACTTTTCTCAAGTTTACGATATATCTCTCCTCAATCCTTTTTCAAGAAGAATAAGTAGTATGCCAAATTCGTTGCTTGTCATCAATTTAATTGATGAAGGATAAGCATAATGTAATTCTTATTCTTGTTTTCTTTCAAGCGATTAATTCCTTATTCTGGAGGTTCACCAAAATTCTTGATCTCATTTGTTCATCTTTCTTTCCGGAGTTCCAAGTTTTCTCGGTTATGTCATCGTGAAGCTCCATCTAATCATTGCAAGGCTTCACCTTGTGTTTTCAACTTCTTTTTTCTTTTGATCATTCTTTTATTACTGGAGTTCTTCATGGAGGTTCTACATGATGGTTCATTAAGGATTTAATTCCTTCTCGAAGTGCTCATCGAGATTCTTTTCAGATGATCTCAAGCATTCTTCTTCTTGCATTCCAAAGTGCAATTCTTTCTACCTTATCATTTGATGTGGTGTTATGTCATTGTTGATAATTTCCCTTCGTGTTTCATGACTCACAAGTTTTCAAGAGTGACATATCTAAATCCATCATTATCTCTTCGCTCAAGACATCTTTTCAACCAATCTACCTCTTCATTGGAGTTATCTTGGGTTATATTTCACCTAAAACTTTCCCTAAGGATTGTTTCTATTTATGGTGCTTATAAATGACCCAAGTTCTTCATTTATCCTCCCTATGAGATAAGCTTCTCGTCTCCTTGTTCATATCAATCCAATCTATTGTTTCCGCTAGTGGCAAAATTTCACCTCATAGTTTTGAGAAGTTTTCCATAACCCCACTACAATCTTACTCTTTTCGCTGTTGGTTTTCCAACAACTCCGTTCGACCCTTCTCCTAAAGATGCTATTTCAAGCTCATTTGAGGCAGAAGATGTGGTTTTCTCCTCCGTTCTTTTGATTCGATTCTTACATTCATTCCGGAGGCATTGTGTTGTTGCTATATTCACCCATTATCTCGTTTTGTCAAAGATCGTGTTCTTTTCGGGCTTATCCATTCAACCGGAGTGTCGTGCCCTCTCTTCAAGTTCTTCCTATTTTGTCAAGTTTTACCGCCCTTCTCAACTGGAGTGCTGTTTGAAATCTTTCTTACCCATTGTGCCATTCTTTCAATAGTTCCAGAGACAGTGTGTTGTTGATATCATCAAGTATCCTCTCATCTTGTCAATTCATGTTCAATTCCTTCCATTTACAGTTGGAGTGATGTCCAAATTATATCATTCTTATTCCTTCTCTATTTTTTTATAACGGAGTGTTTTCAACTTTGTTCACCTTCGTTGTTTTCTTTCTTTCAATTGTTTAACCTCTCAAGGTCTGTGGTTTCACTCGTTTGTCCAAGAAGCAACTTAGTTTTACCTCTTCTCTTCCTCTTCTGTTTCCCTCCGATGCCAACCTAGATCTTGGGACGAGATCCTCTCGTAGTGGTGGAGTGTTGTGACGCCCCGAATCCGATGTGCCAGGTGTCTTCTAGTTATTCACCGATGTTTCCATGTATTTTTCTTGCGTGTTGCATTTCCTCATGTCATCATGTGCATTGCATCATCATGTTTTTCAAAACTTGCATCCGTCCCGGTCTCCTCGTTCTTTCCGTTGTCCGTTCTGAGCCCAGACACACTTGCACGCGCCCGTGGCACGTCCGAAATATTATTTTATAAGTGGCCGAAAAAAGTTCTCAGAATGGGTTGAAAGTTGACACGCGGTGTTGTTATGTTGTCAGTAGACCGCCTGTCAAATTTCATCGCATTCGGAGTTCATTTGATAGCCCAACCGTTAAACTATAGTGGCAATAGTAGTCGGTCTATCGTCGGACGTTTTCGGTCTCCGGAAACAGTCGCTAGACTGCATTCCCCCTCTTTCCTCTCAGCCCAAGCCCTTCTTCACAGTCCACCTAGGCCCAGCCTACCCCTCTTTGCGCAGTGCATAGACCCCACTCGTGCGTCCGAAACTGTCCCGAACCCGACCCGGACAGTCGTCACCGTTGGACTTAGATCATCCCCAAACATCTATAAAACATCTCTGTTTTATTAATTGGACTTCCTAACCTATATTTTCTCGACCGCCCGATAACGATCGGATGGACCGTATAACCCCTAAACTTAATCCCACCACTATATATAATGGCCAACCCTAACTTCTAGGGAGTTTGTCCCATCAATCCCCTCGCAGTGCCGCCACCCCCACCAAACTCCACTCGGTTTTCCGTATGCGGCTAATCAAGAGCGTAGCTCCTCCCTGCCTCAATCCGGATCGAGAGGAGCGCTGAGTCGCAAGCCCCAGCGCCTCCCGTGTCCCTCCTAGATTCCCCACCAAACCAACCGATCCATCCAATCTCGCAACCATCTCCTCGTTTCTCCTCTGCCTCGACCGGAGCAAGGCTCCCCCTGCTCATGGCGCCCGAGCACCACCCAGCGCCGACAGCAGTCCACCCCACGGCCGTCCTCGCAGGCCTGCGCCAGGAGCTCCAGGACCGGCCATGCCCCGCTGCTTCTCCTTCCCTTCTTCTTCTCATGTTCCCTCTGGTTCCCTCTCTCATCTGCTCCCTGTCCTCTCTAGGAGACTGCAGGAGGCAAACACCCCGCCATGGCCTTGCAGCTCTACCACCGCACCATCTTCAGGCGCTCGGGCACGAGCTTGCCCGTGCCCCGTCTTCCTCCTCATCACGTGGATCTAGGTGGTTCGACGCCCAGCCGCTTGCCTCCCGCTCGCGTTGACGCTACCGCTTCCCCTGCATCGCCCTGTTGCCGCGTCAGTAGCAGCCGCTGCCGTGGTCTTCTCCATCACCAAGTCCTAGCGCTGGACCTGGAGCCAGCGACTCCCGCCGGGAATCGGTTCCCCTCGACCTCACGCCGCCTCCGGTGGTCGTCCTGCCGTCTGCCGTCGTCGTAAGCACCAATGCCGCCATCACTCGTCTTCCTGGAACGCAGGCAGCCACTTCGCCCATGACCCCAGCTTCGTTGACCGGTCGTGGCGCGTCCCTGCCGCGCCAAGTCCGTCTCTAGCCGCCGCGGAGCCGTTCCTTTACCCGCCCCGCAAGCCTGCTAGCAGCCGCCACCAGCCTCTGCTCTACTCTGCACGAGCAGAGGAGTTCGCTCGATCCCGCGCAGTCAACGCTCGTAGCACTGCGTCGAGTCCCAACCGCAAGGCCCGCTCCAGCGCCCTGCTTGGGCCTCTTCGAGAGCCAGACCAGTTCCAGATTCGGCCAGATCTAGCCCGATGTGAGGATCCGCCGAGCCCCTTGGGCTAGACAGATCCGGCCTGTCGTGGGTTTGTCACGGCAGATGTCCTCGTGAAAGGACTTAGTCGTGGAGCCATTGCAACGGGTTAGCTTAAAGGGGTTAAATCGGACAAGGGGACACGGGGAGTTTATACTAGTTCGGCCCCTTCGATGAAGGTAAAAGCCTACGTCTAGTTGTGATTGGTATTGCTAGGGTTTCGATGACCAGGGAGCGAATCCGCTTTGACTGGCCCTTGAGTTGTTGTCTGTTGTCCCTAAACCGATGTCGGGTTGTCCCTTTATATACATAGGTCGACACCCGCCGGTTTACAGAGTCCCAAAGACGGATCATAAACGTGTCCGGTTCGGTCTCTATACTTCCTATCTTACAATGCAAGTATAATAAGGTCGGTTTACATCTACAGGCCTTAACTCGCCTTTGGGCCTTAGGCCTTCATAAAGCGCCATCATTCTTACGTCTTCATGGGCTTCTAATCTTCATAAAGTTAATCCGGCTAATCCTGGCCGGTTTACGCCCAGTAGTAATATCCCCAACATTAGGCCCCAAATTGGTTTGAAATTGTTCATGTCAATCTTCAACACTTAGAAAAAACTCCTCCTTTGCATCTTCACCTTGATCTTGTAAACCGCCGTGATGTCATACCCCAGGATCATGATAAACCACCCTGACGTCATCTATTCGTTGAAGCCAAAGATTACTTTCATTAATGCATATCCAATCATCGAGGCAACACCAGTATTAACTACCCATTTTTGAGCTCCTCAATTCCCGCACTTGTCGCTTTATCGCTTCGCCTTATAAATAGGACCATAGGTCCTTCTTCTTTTTCCCCTTCGTCTCCTTCACTTCTTCTTCCTCCTCGCGACATCTCTACTCCTGAGCGCTGCCGCCGTCACCGAGCTTCACATCTGCTTCGACAAAGGCCGCTGCATCAACCTGACCGTTTACCAGAGACACGCGGTGACCCTCCGCTGCTTCTTCCTGCACCAGTAAGTTCCCCTTCTCCTCACCCCAGATCCGCCATTAGGGTTCGGTGTCCTTCAGAAACTGAAGTTGTTCCTCCTTTAGTAACACCAATGGCCAGTTAGATCTGATTGTTTTCAGCGCCCTTTGTAGCTTAAACTCCTTTCTTCTTGTTAAGGCATCTGCTTGATATCAAACTCATCTGAACCTACTGAACCTTTTGAGCACTTGAGATTAGAACAGAATATATTTTGATTATCCAACTCACGGCAGATCTGAAATTCCCATGCTAAACTGTGAAATCTTTTTTACCTTACTTAGCCTTTTTCTCCTTAGATCTGTATCCTCTTTACCATGTAGGTGGTTTACCCTTGTAAAAACAATCTATATCATACCATTAGTCCCCTGGTAAACCGGCAAACCTCCTTTACATTCATTGTAACAATCCGGTTTAACAACACATGTATACTTTTGATATGACCTTGCCATTCATTATTGTATCAGTCTCCGGTTTATGTAATTTCACATATCTGTATATTTTTAATCCATTGCATCTTTCGTGCCACCATGAATGATTTGCAAACCGGCATTTCCTTTTCAGCTTTTCATTTCACAATGGCCAAACAGTTTTTTGCTTGCAACTAGGCTCGCTCCCGGGTCACCGAAGAACAGTTGAACGGAATGGTCAATATCGGCACCTTGCCCAAGAAAACTGAAATTTGATGGCGAGTTCTAGGAACAGAGAATCCTCCTACCCCGAGGCAGGGTGAGGTAGTGGTCTTTGTCGACCACATAGGCCGTGGTTTCAAACCGCCCGGGTCGAAGTTTTTCCGAGATGTGCTTGCCAGTTTTCAACTCCATCCTCAAGATATCAGACCCAATTCGATGTCCAATCTATGCAACTTCCAAGTCTTCTGTGAAGTATACTTACAAGAAGAACCAACTGCTGAGCTGTTCCAGGACTTTTTTCATCTGAACTGGCGTACAGAATTTGTAAACAGTCCCAACACTAAACTTGGTGGTGTCTCCATTCAAAAGCGGAAAGAAGTTGAATTCCCTCATGCCAAACTGCACAGTCACCCTAAGGTATGGAACCAGACTTGGTTCTACTGCATAGATACCTCTCCTCAAGATGAGAACCCTCTTCCAGGCTACCATGATCACCGGCTTTCCAACACTCATCCAATGCCGCAACATTTAAGTTCCGTGGAACGGGCCAAATATGCCCCTCAACTCGCCAAGCTCCGGGCCTTTATGGCCAACGGTTTAACAGGCGTTGATTTTGTGTGTTGCTGGATATCTTGGAACGTCTTGCCACTAAGCCGCCGCCCTGGTTTAATGTGTGAGTACACCGGTGAATTAGAAGACCCCCAACGCCACATAAACATTCGGGTAACCGATGAAGAGGTCACTGAAAGCATCAAAAAAAATTTGAATGAACCGGAGTCAGTCTGTCACCAAACTGGCTTGAACCCCTTCTACACTCAAAATAAACCTCCTGCTGTAAGCACTATGCTTCCTCTTTATCTTTGATATCTTTAAATTGTTCAACTTGTAAACTTTCTTCTGTTTGTGTATAAACGGGGTGATGATCCCTTCTGGAAACGGAAATCCGCAGATAAAGCGGCAAAGCCATCCCGTCCCAAAACCAAAGCCGTCAAGTGTACCTCAAAGCGGAAAATGGCTGACCAGATCAACATGGAACTTGATGAAGATGCAGATGATCTGGAAGTTGAGGTAGAACTTGACTCACTTGGCTCCCTTTTCATGCACCTCATTAACAATGATCTTTATCAGGAGGATGTAGAAGGCAGCCAGGCTAATGATGTAGGGGTAATTACCCTTTCCTCAAGTTCAGACTCTATGCCAACACAAAAAACCCGTCAAGCGATCCGGAAAGTAAGCTTTTCTCATCCTCTTGCTTACTTGGATCCAACATTTATTTTGAAGATGCAGCAGCATGAAGCTCGCCGAACCACCCGGCACAGCGGCCAACAGGTCACTTCGGCCGGTTTACCTGATACCCCGGTTCGGAAGCGTCGATCTGAGGTCTCCCCCACTTCTGACAATTCTTATCCCAAGGCAGGTTATTTCAGACAACCTCTTAATCCGTCCGATTCAAATTATCAGGTGACACCTCCCTCATCTTCTGGTGAGTCAACAGCAACCCTACTCCCTCCTCTTAAAACGGTAGCTGGGTGAGCATTCAAACCCTTTCTTTAAATGCGTTGTAAATCTTGAATAAGATGCTAAACCTCTTTTAATTTTGTTTGCAGAGCCAAAGCCAGACCCAGCAACAAATCTCGTGTCAACAATCCGTCAGAAGACCAGGTGGTTTTTGAAGAAGAGCAAATAGGTGAACCGGACCAAACTCGTGAACCGGAGGGTCCTCATCCTGAAGCTAACTTTGATGAACCGCCCCTTCAAGACCAGAATATTGATGAACAACCAGAAGCTGATCCTGCTGTGCCTGACACTGAACCAGCAGCTCCAAACCGGGCTAGTCCGGTGAGAGGTACTGATACTCCATCATCACCCGCAAAAACTACTGAAGGCCAAGGAGATGATGTTATCATTACTGGCATGGGCCACAGCTCTCCTGGCCATCCTGTAATCTTGGCCCAACATAGTGCCAAAGAAGAGTGTGCTGCCAGGGGAAAGGGTAAATGGAGCACTGACTTACCAAGCTATGCTCATCTCAGTGTTGAAGAACTTCACTCCAGTTTTTTAAACCGTCTGCACTCAAACCGTGACTATGAAGCCGGTTTAGTGAACCTGATGAAGGAACGCTATGAGGTATTTTCATCTCCCTTTATTTCTTGATTCCAAAGTTGAAACACTAGCCCAAGTAGCCCCCAAGGGCTGTTTTATGATGTTAATCTTAAACTGGGACTTTGTAATACTTTAATCCTTTCCTGCTGATCCTCAAAATGTCAGGTCCTTAGTGAAAACAAAACCGATACTTTACCAATGTAATTATGTAGCTTTCCTCAGTGTAGCCCCCAAAGGCCAGTTTAGCTTTGCGAGGTAATCCGGGTCTTGAATCCATGCGTCCGTTTTGAACAGATGTACATTAGCCCCCAAGTGTCAAGGATAATGCTTGCATTGTTCTGGAGACTTATAAAAGATGTATTGATAATAGAGCAAATAGGCATTAGCCCCCAAGTACGAAGTGCATAACTAGTTATACACTTAGTACTTAGAAAATACATATCCTGTTGTTGACATATCTTCGCTGTTACAGGCCGAGCTAAGCAATAGAGATGCCCGAACTGCTGATTTGCAAGAGAACGTGAAGTCCCAACAAGAAGAGGCTGTGAAAGCCAAGGAGGAGCTGACCAAAGCCCTGACAGCTATGGAAAAGCTAAAGGAGTCTTTTAACAAGGAACGTGCTGAGTGGGAAACTGAAAAGGCCGGTTTAACCAAAAGAGCTGAGGATGTCGAAGTAGCCCTGAAGCCAGTGATGAAGCTGTGTACCTAGGGTAGGGTCATGGACCTGTCCAAACTGACCTACCCAAGGACATCTCCAGAAGAAATCATCTTTCAATCGACTTGAAGGTGTCTCACTCGACAGACTTGAGGATACTCGACCAAGAAGCAATCACTCGACCAAGACCAAGCCACTCGACGGTCAGGTGACCTAAAGGCGCTCCGCATGCTAACGGTCGGTTATTAAGTAGCTTTTATGGTAATCATAGCACTTTATTACTAGCGTTACCAGTAACGCCCTGCCTTAATGTACATTGAACCCTTTGTATCGTGGGCTGGCTGGGGTCTTGGCGCACTCTATATAAGCCACCCCCCTCCTCCGAAACAAGGGTTCGCACGCCTGTAATTCACACACGCATAATCCAGTCGACCACCTCCGGGCTCCGAGACGTAGGGCTATTACTTCCTCCGAGAAGGGCCTGAACTTGTAAATCTTGCGTTCCTACAACTCCTCTATAGCTAAGATCTTGCCTCTCCATACTTACCCCCCTACATCACTGTCAGACTTAGAACCACGACAGCTTGGCGCCCACCGTGGGGCAGGTGTTTTAGCGTTTTGTTGGAGGAGTTGCGATCTTTTCCGACCCGAATCATCATGGTTTTCGCGGAGTTTTGGTGGAGGGCCGCGAGATCCGTCTCGGCGCGCTCACGTTCATCGCCGACGACTCCGCTTGGCTTCAGGAGGCTCCGCTCGACGTGGACGCACTCCCTGTCCGCGGGGCAACGCACTTTAGCGCGTGCGTCCGCGGCGTTCTCCTGCGGCAACCGTCGACCCCCTACCGGTCGGCTCATGTGTTGTCCTCCCTCCCAGTTTCCCGCCGGCGCAGGCGCTCTGGTCCGGTCGAGACTTCAGCGGTGGGTGAGACACGCGGTGGCGCGCCAGTCGGCCATCCCTCAAGTCGTGGCGATCGAGCCCGACGAATCCCTCTACGGCCTGTTCGACCTGTCGACTGGCTCCACAGAGACCGCATCCGAGTGCGACAGCAGCGATCCGGCGGCGGAGGTTCTGATGGTTGACGGACTGCCCAGTCCTCCCGGGTTTCCCCGCACCGATGGAGGCGCGGGTGGAGGCGACCCGTCGCGTCCTCATGATGAATATCTTCCCGAGCCTCTCACGTCGCTGCAGAGAGAAGAACTTCGCCGCCGGAACATGGATGCATTACACACTCCTATCATTGGAGAAACCCCCGAGGCTCGTGCCTTGGAGGACGCGCGCCTGGCAAACTTGGCCGAGCGCACTCGATTGGAGAACCTCCAGCGAGCACTCGATGAGCGTGCACAGCAACGGGTTCCTGAATCCAGTCGACGTCAGCTCTTCCCACCCCCACAGGTATATCGAACTCCGATTCAGAATTTAGCAGCTGCAGCCCGCATAGCAGAGTCGATTCAGCCTTCCCAGTCGGAGGTCGGCAGAGCCTTGCTGCAGATCAAAGCGTTGCTCCGGGCAGCAGGAGACCAGAATTCCGCTGTTTCTCAGTCGCGGAACAGGATTCACAGCAGATCTGTTGCCGCAGACACAGTCCAGTCGGCTCATAGCCCAAGATCGCCCCCAAGGCGTGAGGGACGTGGGGACCGGCGTAATCAGTTTGGTAACCGTGAGCAATTTGATCACCGATTCGATCATGATGATCGACGTCGAGTGCCCGCCCCTCCCTCGAGGAGCGGGTCGTATGCGCCTCGACAACAGGATGACAGGCGCCCTCGTAATGTTGGGCGAAGGGTTCCAGTCGACTCCAGGGAGCCAGGCTTTGATGCGAGATCCATTCTTGTTCAAGGTTTGGTTGACAGGAACAGAGCTCACCGGGAAGGACACGACAGAGATGCTCCTACTAGCATCAGAGCACATGTTTCGGGGCCAGAGTGCTTTAGTAGAGCCATCAGGGCCGCTGTGATTCCTCCCAACTTCAGGTTGGTGACTGGAGTCGGCAAGTTCACTGGCGAGTCCAAGCCTGATACTTGGCTCGAAGACTACCGAGTGGCCGTCCAGATTGGCGGCGGCAATGATGAGGTGGCCATTAAGCATCTGCCTCTCATGTTGGAGGGCTCGACCAGAGCATGGCCGAACCAGTTAGCACCCAGCAGCATTTACACTTGGGAAGATCTCGCCCGAGTGTTTGTCACCACATTTGAAGGAACATGCAAACGGCCGGCAGGGTTGACGGAACTGCGGTCCTGCATGCAGAAGCCGAATGAAACCTTGAGGGATTACATCCAGAGATGGATCACGTTGCACCACACGGTAGAGAATGTGCCTGACCACCAAGCAGTCTGTGCCTTCAAAGAAGGCGTCAAGTACAAAGAACTGAATCTGAAATTCGGTCGAACCGGAGATATGTCTCTGAACCGAATGATGGAGATTGCCACCAAGTACGCTAATGGTGAAGATGAGGATCGGCTCCGGAGTGGCAAGATAAAGTCAGTCGCCCAAGAAACCGGAGGAAATTCCAATCGGAAACAGAAGCGGAAAGCCGAGCCAGCTGCTCCTGGGGAAGCCTTGGCTGTGACTCAAGGAAAGTTTAAGGGGAAACCCAAAGGACCTTGGAACCCCAAGAAAGTTAAAGACCAGGACGGAAATGATGTGTTGGATTTGCCGTGCCTCGTCCACACCAAGAAAGATGAAGAGGGTAATTTTATTTACCCGAAACATACCACTCGACAATGTCGACTCTTGATCCAGCAGTTCCAGGGCAAGCAGCCCAAAGATAAAGAAAAGGAGTCAGACAAAGTTGAGGACAAGGAAGATAGCGACGATGGATACCCTCAAGTCAATTCCACCCTGATGATTTTTGCTGATGTTGAGAGCAAAAGTCGACTGAAAGTCATCAACCGAGAGGTGAATATGGTTGCTCCGGCGACGCCAAGTTATATGAAATGGTCTCAGACTGCCATCACGTTCGACCAGTCCGATCACCCAACGCATATTGCCACCCCTGGGAGGCAAGCTCTGGTGGTCGACCCAGTTGTTGAAGGCACTCGACTGACCAAAGTCTTGATGGATGGTGGCAGTGGTTTGAACATATTGTATGCTGAGACATTGAAAGGGATGGGCATTCCGATGTCCAGACTCAGTGCCGGCAACATGAGTTTCCATGGAGTCATTCCTGGGAAGCAGGCTGAATCACTCGGCCAGATCGCTCTTGATGTGGTTTTCGGTGATTCCAAGAATTACCACAAAGAAAAGTTGACATTTGAAGTTGTAGACTTCCAAAGTGCCTACCACGCTATTTTGGGCAGGCCCGCTTATGCACGCTTCATGGCCCGACCATGTTATGTGTATCTCAAATTGAAGATGCCTGGCCCCAAAGGTGTGATCACTATTACGGGCAATCAGAAGAAAGCGGAAGAATGTTTTCAGAAAGGTTCGAAGATTGCTGATGCTCAGATGGCAGTGGTGGAGTTGCAGGAATACCAGAAGACTGCAGACCCGAGTGATTTGTTGCGAGCCAAGAAGCCCGCTACAGAATCGGCTTTTCAGTCGACTGGCTATACGAAGATAGCTCACATCCGCCCGACCGATCCCGGCGCTGCTCCGACTCATATCTCGACAACACTCGACTCCAAATATGAAGAAGCGCTCATCCAGTTCCTTCGTGAGAACTGGGACATTTTCGCATGGAAGCCTTCTGACATGCCAGGTGTTCCCAGTGAGCTGGCTGAGCATCGCCTGAGAGTCAACTCAAAAGTAAAACCTGTCAAGGAACATCTCCGACGGTCCGCCGTCCAGAAGAGAAAGGCCATTGGCGAGGAGCTGGCTCGGCTCTTAGCAGCGGAGTTCATCCGAGAAATCTACCACTCCGAGTGGATCGCCAACGTTGTTATGGTCCCCAAGAAGGACAAGTCACTTCGCATGTGCATTGACTTTAAACATATCAATCGGGCCTGCCCGAAAGATCATTTTCCTCTCCCCCGCATCGATCAGATAGTCGACTCGACTGCGGGATGTGAGCGATTGTCTTTTTTAGACGCCTATTCCAGGTACCATCAGATCCGTCTGTATGGACCTGATGAGATCAAAACAGCTTTCATCACTCCATTTGGGTGCTTCTGTTATGTTACCATGCCGTTCGGCCTCAAGAATGCCGGAGCCACGTTCATGAGGATGATTCAGAAGTGTTTTCTCACTCAGATCAGTCGGAATGTGGAGGCGTACATGGATGATATTGTGGTCAAGTCACGGAAGGGTTCCGACCTGCTGACTGACCTTGCTGAAACCTTTGCCAACCTCAGGAGGTATGATATCAAGCTTAACGCATCAAAATGCACATTCGGAGTTCCTGGCGAAAATTGCTCGGTTTTCTCGTTTCCGAACGGGGAATCGACGCCAATCCAGAAAAAGTCGGCACTATACTCCGAATGAAAAGTCATCTGCGAGTGCACGACGTCCAGAAGCTTACTGGTTGCTTGGCCGCTTTAAGTCGATTCATATCTCGTCTCAATGAAAAGGCATTGCCCCTTTACCGATTGATGAAGAAGTCCGACAAGTTCGAGTGGACTCCTGAAGCTGATGCAGTGTTTGCAGAGCTCAAAGCTCTGCTCTCCACCCAGCCGGTGCTTGCTGCCCCAATCAGTAAGGAGCCTTTGCTGCTTTACATTGCAGCCACGGGACAAGTCGTCAGTACGGTACTTACGGTCGACCGGGAAGAAGAGGGAAAAGTCTTCAAAGTTCAGCGCCCAGTATATTATATTTCTGAAGTTTTGACCCCGTCGAAGCAAAGATATCCCCATTATCAGAAGCTTGTATATGGGATTTATATGACCACAAAGAAAGTTGCTCACTACTTCTCTGATCATTCCATTACAGTCGTCAGCGACGCCCCATTATTAGAGATCCTGCATAACAGAGATGCAACTGATCAAGTGGCAAAATGGGCGATTGAACTCCTTCCTCTAGATATCAAGTTTGAAGCAAAGAAAGCTATCAAGTCCCAGGCAATCGCAGATTTCGTCGCCGAGTGGATTAAACAGCAACTGCCGACTCAAGTTCACTCGGAGCATTGGACCATGTTCTTCGACGGTTCCAAGATGCTGAATGGTTCCGGTGCCGGACTGGTGTTGGTCTCCCCCAGAGGAGATAAACTCAGATATGTTCTTCAAATCCACTTTGATTCCTCCAATAACGAGGCAAAATACGAAGCACTTTTGTATGGGTTGCGCATGGCCATTTCACTCAGCGTCCGTCGCCTCATGGTCTATGGCGACTCAGATTTGGTGGTTAATCAGGTGATGAAGGAATGGGACGTCAGAAGTCCATCCATGACTGGTTATTGCAATGCAGTAAGAAAGCTGGAGAAGAAATTTGAGGGGTTAGAGCTTCAACACATACCCCGACTGAAAAATCAAGCAGTTGATGATCTGGCAAAAATAGGTTCCAAAAGAGAAGCCATCCCCAGGAATGTGTTCTTGGAACACATTCACATACCATCAGTTCAGGAGGATCCCTTCAGTGAAGAGGCCCCGCAGCCAAAAAGCGCCACGGATTCGACTGAAGTTGAAATTCCAGCTGTAGTCGACCTGATCATGGAAGTCTTGGTCATCACTCCCGACTGGACAGTACCGTACATTGCATACATCCTAAGGAAAGAGCTCCCAGAGGACGAAGAAGAGGCTCGACAGATCGTCCGACGATCCAAGGCCTTTACAGTCATAAAAGGACAGTTATATAAAGAAAGCGCGACTGGAGTCAGTCAGAGGTGTATTACACCAGAAGAAGGTCGGATGATCGTTGATGATGTCCACTCGGGGACCTGTGGTCACCATGCGTCCTCTCGGACCATTGTGGCTAAAGCATACCGAGCGGGATTCTACTGGCCAAGAGCCAATGAAATGGCAAAAGAGATAGTTGACAAGTGTGAAGGATGTCAGTATTACTCCAATATGTCGCACAAGCCCGCGTCAGCCCTGAAAACCATTCCACTCGTCTGGCCCTTTGCTGTTTGGGGGCTGGACATGGTTGGACCACTGAGAACAGGCAGGAGCAGCTTCACTCATGTGCTAGTAGCAGCCGACAAGTTCACCAAATGGATTGAAGCCAAGCCTATCAAGAATCTTGACGCTTGCGCTGCTATCAGTTTTGTCAGAGGGTTGATATTCAGATATGGAGTTCCGCATAGCATCATCACTGACAATGGGTCAAACTTCAATTTTGACAAATTCAGGGCCTTTTGCGCCTCTCAGGGTACCCGAGTCGACTATGCTTCGGTCGCTCACCCCCAGTCGAATGGGCAAGCAGAAAGGGCAAACGGCCTAATCCTCAAAGGACTGAAACCCCAGTTGATGCGCGATCTCAAGCACGCAGCAGGTGCATGGGTCGACGAGCTTCCATCAGTCCTTTGGGGATTGAAGACAACCCCAAACCGATCGACTGGAAGAACCCCATTCTTTCTAGTCTATGGAGCCGAGGCGGTCTTGCCGTGTGACCTGCTTCACAACGCTCCCCGAGTCGAGATCTACTCTGAAGATGAAGCAGAACAAGCCCGGCGGGACGTAGTCGACCTCCGGCCATGATCCGATCGACCGTCTACCAACAAGACTTGCGTCGATTCCATGCCAGAAATGTGAAGGGTCGAGCCTTCCAAGAGGGAGATTTAGTCCTCCGAGTGGATCAGCAGAAACCACACAAACTCGCCCCTACTTGGGAAGGCCCCTTCATAGTCACCAGAGTTCTTCACAATGGAGCATACCACCTCTACAATGTCGATCGCTAGATTGATGAGCCGCGAGCCTGGAATGCGGAGCTACTCCGCCCCTTTTATACTTGAATTCTCACTCGGATGAGATGTAATAAGAAAAAACTCATGTAGTTTAATTTTCCTAGTGATTGTTATTGTTTTTTGTTTGCAAATGAAATCCCCCAGTGAGTGGCTTAGCTGCGAATCTGTTCCGCCTAAGTTTGAAAAAAATCCTACCGAGTGGAGAGCAGTCCTCCCACTCGGGGGCTTAGCTGCAGTCCAGTACTCGCCTAAGTTCTCTCACTCGAGGACTTAGTTGCAGTCAGGCACTCGCCTAAGTTTGAAAAAATCCTACCGAGTGGAGAGTAGTCCTCCCACTCGGGGGCTTAGCTGCAGTCCAGTACTCGCCTAAGTTCTCTCACTTGAGGACTTAGCTGCAGTCAGGCACTCGCCTAAGTTTGAAAAAATCCTACCGAGTGGAGAGCAATCCTCCCACTCGGGGGGCTTAGCTGCAGTCCAGTACTTGCCTAAGTTCTCTCACTTGAGGACTTAGCTGCAGTCAGGCACTCGCCTAAGTTTGAAAAAAATCCTACCAAGTGGAGAGCAGTCCTCCCACTCGGGGGCTTAGCTGCAGTCCAGTACTCGCCTAAGTTCTCTCACTTGAGGACTTAGCTGCAGTCAGGCACTCGCCTAAGTTTGAAAAAATCCTACCGAGTGGAGAGCAGTCCTCCCACTCGAGGGCTTAGCTGTAGTCCAGTACTCGCCTAAGTTCTCTCACTTGAGGACCTAGCTGCAGTCAGGCACTCGCCTAAGTTTGAAAAAAATCCTACCAAGTGGAGAGCAGTCCTCCCACTCGGGGGCTTAGCTGCAGTCCAGTACTCGCCTAAGTTCTCTCACTTGAGGACCTAGCTGCAGTCAGGCACTCGCCTAAGTTTGAAAAAATCCTACCGAGTGGAGAGCAGTCCTCCCACTCGAGGGCTTAGCTGTAGTCCAGTACTCGCCTAAGTTCTCTCACTTGAGGACCTAGCTGCAGTCAGGCACTCGCCTAAGTTTGAAAAAACCCTACCGAGTGGAGAGCAGTCCTCCCACTCGGGGGCTTAGCTGCAGTCCAGTACTCGCCTAAGTTCTCTCACTTGAGGACTTAGCTGCAGTCAGGCACTCGCCTAAGTTTGAAAAAATCCTGCCGAGTGGAGAGCAGCCCTCCCACTCGGGGACTTAGCTGCAGTCCAGTACTCGCCTAAGTACTCTCACTTGAGGACTTAGCTGCAGTCAGGCACTCGCCTAAGTTTGAAACAAGGGGCAGGTCGACTGCTACCTCCTCCTTGGGGAGCTTCGCCACAAATACAACGCGCACTTCATCCTGCTCTGCAGTAACAAGGGGCAGGTCGACTGCTACCTCCTCCTTGGGGACCTTCGCCACAAATACAATGCGCACTTCATCCTGCTCTGCAGTAACAAGGGGCAGGTCGACTGCTACCTCCTCCTTGGGGAGCTTCGCCACAAATACAACATGCGCTCCATCGCTGACCCGCAAGGACAACAAGGGGCAGGTCGACTGCTACCGTCTCCTTCGGGGCTGCGCCGCAAATACAAAGGTTGTCTCGAATAAAGAACGATTTCCACTCGACAGGGAATGCATAAAGATATTCAACGATAAACCAAGTTCGGATAAATCCTAAAGGTTTCCGGACCACAGATCAAAGTGCTCGGGCATTCAGCCCAAAAGAGTTTAACGGTTACAAAAACCACTCGGCATTCCGAGGCAAATTTAAGGTGAGGCATAAAAGTTTGTTCACTCCGCAGGAGGAGGGCTGGCAGGCTCGACGAACTCATCCAGGTCGACGCTGTCGGCTATCCGAGTGGCTGCAGCGATGAAAGTCTCCATAAAAGTTCGGAAGTCATGCTTCTGGGTGTTGGCGACCTTGATTGCTGCCAGTTTGTCTTGTCGCACCTCCTTGCAGTGGACACGAACCAAAGACAGAGCCACATCAGGGCCACACCGAGCAGCAGACTTCTTCCACTCCTGCACTCGGTCAGGGATTTCATTTAGTCGAGTCATCAGGGACTCAAGATCATTTTGGAGCACAGCCTCTGGCCAAAGTGCCGGGTCGATCCGTGACATGGCCACCTTCAGTCGAGCCAAGTAGTCCATGACACCGTCAATGCGAGATTCCATTCGGAGCAGATTCATGGCAGTTTCATCTTTCACGGGAGAATTGATCGGATCCAAACCAGGTTCGATCCGCCCAGTCTCCTCCTCGAAGCTCTGGCAAAACTCTGCATCACGATCCAAGGATAAGTCAATTTACATACGCCGAGTCGACGCAAAAAATCAGTCGGAACAAAATGTGCACCTTCAAGCTTGATGAACAATTTCTTGGCAAGACTCCTCAGGTAGCTCTCCAGATCGTCCCTCCTGCGAGCAATGCTTTCCATCTTCTCGCCCAGGATGAGATTCTCCTTCTTCCAGCGCGAGCACTCCTTGTTGGCGTCATTCAGAGCAGATTTCAGCCTGGTATTCTCTTCTTCCAACTGGCTGACCGAAGCCAGTTTCTGTGCAGCTAGAGCGGTTTTGTCGTCAGCCTCCTTTCGAGCAGCATCCAAATCCTGATCCTTCTTCGCCAGAGCTTCTCTCAGTTTCTCTACAAAGAAATGATGCCTGATTCAGAAAGAGCAGAAGGGTACTCAAGCTTAAGACAGACCAGTCGATCAGTAGCGCCGTCCTTGACCCTTTGCAGCTCTATCTTGGCCAGCTCCAAGTCAAGGTTCAGTTGGATCTGCTGTTTCTCCAAGTCAGCAAAGCGAGCTCCAAGATCACAAGATTTCTGAAATCAAAGGGGAGAAGTTATTTTTACAGCAAAAAAAGAGTTACTAAGGCTACGGTCGACTGCACGCAGTCCACCATAGCCTCGGGGACTACACCCAGTGGGTGGACTTTGCGTGCCCCCACCAGTTCTGATCCCACTCGAACGGCCCGCCAGAGTCGAGTGCAGGGAGTAAAACAAAAAGGGGGAACAGAAAGAGCTCAGACCACAGTCGACTGCCAGCAGTCGACCGCGGTCTCGGGGACTACACCCAGTGGGTGCACTTGGCGTGCCCCCACCAGTTCCGACCCCACTCGACTAGACCGAGTGGAAGATACAAACTATCAATTCGGTTTACACACGACAAGATACAAAGACTACAGTCGACTGCCCGCAGTCCATCACAGTCTCGGGGACTACACCCAGTGGGTGCACTCAGCGTGCCCCCACTAATTCAAAGTTCAAGCAACGCACCCAGTGGGTGTACTAACGCAAAGATTTTCAGAAAGGAGTCTTCAGATATCATATCCTAACAGAACAAGCGGCGACCAACTAACCTGAATGTTGCTTTGGAGAGCCGAGCTGGCGTCATAGGCAGCCTGACTGGCGTCTCGCACCATCTTCATCTTCTCCATCATGACACCCGCCTGGCGTATAGCTTCCCTGGCAGCGTTCACTTCGTCCTCCGGGACATGATGGGTCGCAAAAACCAAAGGTGGGTCAACAGAGGCCTGAGTAGTCGACGAAGAAGGCAAGGCACTCGACAGTGGCACGGCGAAGGTAACAGAACCCCGATTGGCGTCGCCAGCGTCCTGAACGACTAGTTCCGCCCTCGGTGTCGACTGTAGCGCCTTGCTTGTAGGAGCTTGCCTACTCTTCCTCATCAAAGGCCTCTCGAGCTCTTCGTCATCGTTTGGGAGGTCAATAACGTTGGGAGTTGTGCAGAGTTCAATTGCCAAAGTCACATCACTCAATGATGCACATTGCAATTGGATTGACCAAACAAAGACAGTATGGCAGAAATCATACCCAGATTAGAAGTGACCGCATCCTCCATCACCTCGTCCTCGTCCCTGTAAGCTGAGGTCCCGGAAGTGGCAGCACTGACAATCCCAAATCCGTCCAGTTAAAACAAGAAAAACAAACAGCATGAAGCGTCGAGTGAATACGAAAGGAGACACTCACGCGGAAGCAACGGGGATGTCAATCTTAATCTTCAGCAACGCCTTCCGAGTCTTCGGCTCTGCAACTTTGGGGTGCTTTGGCGCTTTCTTAGTCGGGGTTGGTGAAGAGACCTGAGGACGCTTCAAAGACTGACCAGCCTGAGCAGTTACCTTTTCACGGGCACTCGGTCATTCTTGGTCGAGCTTGGATCACCTCTCCTGGCGAGGAGGCGACTCGACTTCTTCTCCATCACTTGAGTCGTCGCTTCCTCCACCCCCTTCACCGTCGGAAGTCCACTCGCCACTATCGCCGCCGCTCGCCTCGCCTTCCAGAGCTTGCTCTTGCTCTCCATTGGGCATTGAGTACATTTCAATAATGGCCTGAAAGAAAGCGGGGAGAACAAAGTCAGTCGACACAGTGTGTGCAGGAGCAAATTCAAATTACAAAGCAAAAACTCAGAATCAGACCTTCTCTGGTGCATGAGACTGGTCGAATGGAGGGACTCTCCTGGCTCCCCTGGGGTTGTCCTTGTTCTCGGTAATGCCCGACAGCCACTTCTCCAGTGTGTTGTCATCGACCTCCTCCGGGTGGATCCGAGTGGAGTCTTCAAGACCCGAATACATCCACATCGGATGGTCTCGGGCTTGAAGAGGCTGGATACGCCGCTGAAGGAAGACCTCCAAGAGATCCATACCGGTGACCCCGTCACGGATAAGCTGGACCACTCGATCGACCAGCACCCTCACCTGCGCCTTCTCCTCCGGGAGCACCTTCAAAGGGGAGGGTTTCCTTACTCGGTCCATGGTAAAGGGAGGGAGGCCAGTCGACTGCCCTGGCGTCGACTGGTCCTTAAAGTAAAACCAGGTCGACTGCCATCCGCGGACTGAGTCGGGAAGAATCATGGCCGGAAAATAACTTTTCCCTCTCATCTGGATACCAAGACCCCCACACATCTGAATCACTTGCGTCCTCTCATCACTCGGGTTAGCCTTTTTCACCGTCTGGGAGCGACAAGTGAAAATGTGCTTGAAAAGACCCCAGTGAGGCCGGCAACCCAGGAAGTTCTCACACAAAGAAATGAAAGCGGCGAGATAAACGATTGTGTTGTGAGTAAAGTGGTGGAGTTGTGCCCAAAAGAAGTTCAGAAACCCTCGAAAGAAAGGGTGAGGAGGCAAGGAAAATCCACGGTCGACGTGGGTGGCAAGAAGAACACGCTCACCCTCCCGAGGTTGCCGCTCAGATTCCTTCCCCGGAAGCCGCGCCGAGTCATAGGGGATCAGCCCCCCTTCGGCCAGGTCGTTGAGGTCTTCTTGGGTGATCCTCGAGTGGATCCAGTCGCCCTGGATCCAGCCCTTCGGCAGGCCGGTTCACGAGGAAGATCCGCCCCGACTGGTCGCCTTCCCCTTCGACCTCGCCACCGCCTTCTTTGCCCGCTCCAGAGCCGTCGTCTTCTCCTTCCCCATTGTCACCGGCAAGACGCGTACGGAGCGGTGGCGCTGGGGCGAGAGCGAGCACAGTGGAGGGGCATGAAGAGGAGAAGAGGTAATGGGAACGCACTGTTCGGGAGACCCCGGTCCAACGCCTTATATGAGGCCACTTCCGAGTGGCTGACGGGTAGGCCCAGGCGGCTCTGTCAAATCCCGTAACAATCGCGCGCGCGATACGTGGCGAAAAAGGTGGTGCGGGGATCGAGGTGGCTCCGCTCTATCCCATCTGATTAATGCGGCCTCCCCCGTCCCGCGCGCTTCCCAAAATTCGGATCCCACGAAATCCGCGGGCAGCAGAACAACTTGTCAAACCAAAGATCTCCTCCGCACCATCACTCGGAGCCTTTCGAGTAAAGAAACTCACTCGACAAAGAATTAAGAATGGATCAAGGCGACTGGAAAGGAAGTCACTGTCAACACTCGGGTTCATTGATCTGAAACAAGGTATGCTCGCGGTATGAAAAACGAGTTCGAAAAATGCTCAAGCCATGTCCCACTCAAACCTCGATCCATTCGGGGGCTAATGATGAAGTTGTGTACCTAGGGTAGGGTCATGGACCTGTCCAAACTGACCTACCCAAGGACATCTCCAGAAGAAATCATCTTTCAATCGACTTGAAGGTGTCTCACTCGACAGACTTGAAGATACTCGACCAAGAAGCAATCACTCGACCAAGACCAAGCCACTCGACGGTCAGGTGACCTAAAGGCGCTCCGCATGCTAACGGTCGGTTATTAAGTAGCTTTTATGGTCATCATAGCTATTACTAGCGTTACCAGTAACGCCCTGCCTTAATGTACATTGAACCCTTTGTATCGTGGGCTGGCTGGGGTCTTGGCGCACTCTATATAAGCCACCCCCCTCCTCCGAAACAAGGGTTCGCACGCCTGTAATTCACACACGCATAATCCAGTCGACCACCTCCGGGCTCCGAGACGTAGGGCTATTACTTCCTCCGAGAAGGGCCTGAACTTGTAAATCTTGCGTTCCTACAACTCCTCTATAGCTAAGATCTTGCCTCTCCATACTTACCCCCCTACATCACTGTCAGACTTAGAACCACGACAGCCAGTTGTAGATGCACTAACTGGTTTGAAGCGGCAAATCAACGCCATGACGTCCGTTGTATTTGGTAAGTATCTCCTTATGCTATTTGTCCAAGTCATGAGATCTTATTGTGTACCAGTTGGGTTGATATCAAACCATGACAGGCACTCGCATTACTCATCTGAGCGCTGATATGCGGATGAAGCTTAAAGTGGCTTACACCTTAATAGAACAGCTTTACTCTGGATCCCAGTGTGCTATATGCACTGCAGCCTACAATAAACCGGCATCAACACTGATAAAAGAAACCCTTGACAAGCTGGCCATGCTACCAGCCCGGATTACTAAACTGAAGAAGGCAGCCGCAAGAGCAGGAGCGCTGACCGCACTAATCCGGGCCAAAGCATGGATTCCGGATCTTGAAGCGGATGACATCATTAAAGGATATCCAGGTGTGAAGGAGGACGGTTCAAACTTCGACAATGATGATCTCCGAAGGCTAACAAAGGAGATGCGGCCAATAGCCAGCAAACTGGCAGAAGACACATATTTATCTCATTTCCAGCCGGCTTACGACACTAAAGGGAAGAGACAGCCTGCCGAAATCCATGAAGTCAAAGAACTTGTGCCTCCAATCCGTAAGCATACTTACGCTCCTGACATTAACCCCTCCAGCCTTATCCATGAAGAAGCCGTGTTTCAAGCTTTATCCGGAATCGATTGGTCAACGGTTGATTTCCAACGTCTGGGGAGGGATGAAGAAGAAGTGATTGCACTAGACGAAGCATCTTAAACCGGACGCCGGTTTACCAGCTATTGTGTGCCACTGCTTAGAAACAATTATTCAATTGGAGCCATTTTGAAGCTTCTTGTAATAGGATAGCAAAAACCCCTTTATCTGTCATGCCATCGAGCATGTTTTGTGGTGCTTTGACATTGGGAGAACTTGCTCCACTTTTGGAATTCATGTATGCGTAATCCTTTATATTCCTGCATATGAAAACTAGAAAGCATCCTAGTGGTTTACCACTAGACGGGTTATGATGCCCAAAAGCCATACACAACTTGGATGGATAACCAAAGTTTGTAGTAATCCGATAAAATAAGTAATACCTGTGATATACCTCGTTGGCTGACCAACTGCTTGTATGGTAGAGGTAAAAACATTAATCTGGAGTGTTAATAACTCCTGGCCCTCTTGCCGATTCATGTAGAAATCATACTGGGCTAAAAACCGTTGATTTGTCCGTATAAGGTCGGTGACATCTAGTCAAGACCAGTCCGGAGCAATGCGCTACCAGTTTAGAATCTGATCATGTACTAACAACGAAGCGCTGAAAGTCATGGCGGTTTGTAATGAACACCGGTTTTTTAGAAAAAATGTTTATAAATCCCTTATCATGAAAATAGCAAAAACAACAAAAATGTGCAAGGCTTTTCATGGGCTGCCAGGCCGCTGAGTTAGACCATTTTGCAAAGCCTTTTTAAGATGGACCTCAATCTTTAACCAATCACCGATTTAACTTTGACAAGTTCAGGGTCCATGGGATTGACTTGTGAAACGTTCGATGGGTCATACCAGGTTTACCTGGACGGAGTGACTTACTTAAAGAGGCAGGATAACCCGGGGTTTTAGGTGAATACATCTGGCTTCCAAGCCTGGCTTGATAGCCTATTACATGGGTTCAAACTCATTGTTCTTTGAGAAGCAAAGAGCCCCCAGGTAATATGTGAGCTGTGCTCGGTGGTTACCTATGTTTGAACTGTGCTTAATGCAACAGACTCTCTTTGGCTCCACATAATTTCCTTTTTGGCTTAACGCCTATCAAGAGGTGTAGCTATGGTGTTATAACAACCAAGCCCCCTAGTGATATCCATTTGTGGTGTTAAACCGATCAAGAGGTGTAGCTATGGTGTGACAACAACCAAGCCCCCTAGTGATATCCCTTTGTGGTTTCAAACCGATCAAGAGGTGTAGCTATGGTTCAGATATGACCAAGCCCCCTAGTGATTTTCTTTATATCCGTGCGGCTGCAGAGACCGGTTTAACAAAACTCCGCTTTGTCAGTAGAAACTCTTGTAAGCACACACATGATGTAAAAAGAACAGAGACCCCGCTTTATTCGAGGCTCCGGTTTATTATATAATATATACATTGTCATAAATATGTACATATGAAGAGCCTGTGGCTCAAGTATAGTAAGGCCGAAGAAGAGCTATATTCCACAGCCGCTTGGTCTCCTCCTCCGATTTACATGAGTCTTTGTGCTCTCGAACATCAATGAGGTAGTATGACCCATTGTGCAGATTCTTGCTGACCACAAAAGGTCCTTCCCAAGGTGGGGATAACTTGTGCATATCAGTCTAATCCTGGATGAGCCGGAGCACCAGATCGCCCTCTTGAAAAGTTTTGGTCTTAACCCGGCGGCTGTGATAACGTCAGAGATCTTGTTGATAAATCGTCGAACGTGCTGCTGCAAGATCACGCTCCTCATCTAACAGGTCCATGGAATCCTGACGTGCCTGCTCATTATCAGCTTCAACATAAGCTGTCACACGGGCGAGTCGTGACGGATGTCACTAGGAAGAACTACCTCCGCTCCATAAACCATGAAGAAAGGTGTGTAACCCGTAGATCTGTTGGGTGTGGTGTTGATGCTCCATAACACAGAAGGTAACTCCTCAACCCAACAACCCGGTGTCCGTTTCAAAGGAACCATAAGCCGGGGTTTAATACCTCGCAAAATTTCTTGATTTGCCCTCTCCGCTTGACCATTAGATTGGGGGTGAGACACCGATGCTATATCAAGCCGGATGTGCTCACGTTGGCAAAATTCCTCCATCTCTCCCTTTGATAGATTAGTACCATTATCAGTTATAATACTGTGTGGAAAGCCAAACCGGAATATCACCTTTTTGATGAAATGAACCGTCGTGGCCGCATCACACTTACTGACTGGCTCTGCTTCCACCCATTTGGTGAATTTGTCAACTGCCACTAACAAGTGGGTCTTTTGTCCTTGGATCGCTAGAAGGGTCCAACCATATCAAGCCCTCAAGTTGCAAACGGCCACGTTATTGGAATCATCCTCAACACCTGAGCTGGAATATGAGCACGGCGTGCAAATTTTTGACAACCGTCACATCGTTTAACTAAATCCTCAGCATCAGCATGAGCTGTTAACCAATAGAAACCGTGGCGAAAAGCTTTAGCCACCAAAGACTTTGAACCGGCGTGATGACCACAATCCCCTTCATGGATTTCTCGCAAAATATCACAACCCTCCTGAGGAGAGACACAACGCTGAATTGCCCCTATCACGTTGTAACGATGTAATTCCCTGTTGATTATGGTCATTGACTTGGAACGACGGATTACCTGTAGGGCCAAGGTTTCATCCTCCGGTAACTCGCCCCGGTTCATGTAAGCCAGGTACGGGATTGTCCAATCCGGTATGACATGCAAAGCTGCCACCAATTGAGCCTCCGGATCAGGAATAGCCAACTCCTCCTCTGTTGGTACCTTGACCGACGGATTATGCAGTATGTCAAGAAAGACATTTGGTGGGACCAGTTTACTCTGAGAACCAAGGCGGCTTAAAGCATCCCCCGCTTCGTTCTTTCGCCGGTCTATATGGCCCACCTGATAACCCTTGAAGTGACCAGCCACTGTGTCCACCTCTCGTCGATATGCAGCCATGAGTGGGTCTTTAGAATCCCAAGTGCCAGACACCTGTTGAGCCACCAGATCTGAATCCCCAAAGCACATAACCCGGCTTAAGTTCATCTCCTTAGCCATCCGAAGACCGTGGAGTAAGGCCTCATACTCAGCTGCATTGTTAGTACAAGGGAACATTAAACGGAGGACATAACAAAACTTGTCACCTCGTGGGGAAGTTAGTATGACTCCAACCCCTGAGCCCTCCAATTGTCTGGATCCATCAAAATGAATAGTCCAATATGTGTGATCTGTCTTTTCCTCTGGTGCCTGCAACTCTGTCCAATCATTGATGAAATCCACAAGTGCTTGGGATTTAATTGATGTGCGAGGTGTGTATTTGAGCCCGTGAGGTCCAAGCTCAATAGCCCACTTAGCAATCCGGCCAGTTGCTTCTCTATTTTGAATGATATCTCCCAGAGGGGCTGAACTAACCACTGTGATAGGATGACCCTGGAAATAATGTTTGAGCTTCCGGCTTGCCATAAACACTCCATACATCAGCTTCTGCCAATGTGGATACCTCTGCTTTGATTCAATGAGCACCTCACTGATATAATAAACCGGCCGTTGAACCGGATATTCCTTTCCAGCTTCCTTGCGATCCACCACAATAGCCACGCTAACAGCTCGGGCATTAGCAGCCACATATAGCAATAACGGCTCTTTATCGATCGGGGCTGCAAGCACAGGCGGTTCAGCTAACTGCCTCTTCAGGTCCTCAAATGCTTTATCAGCCGCCTCACTCCAGACAAAATCATCTGTTTTCTTGAGCATCTGATATTGAGGGATAGCCTTCTCCCCAAGATGACTGATAAACCGGCTCAAAGCCGCAATCCGGCCGGCCAAACGTTGAACGTCATTGATACATGTCGGTTTAGCCAAAGATGTAATTGCTGAGATTTTTCTGGATTAGCCTCAATGCCTCTGTTTGACACCAGAAAACCCAAGAGTTTGCCTGACGGGACACCAAAGACACACTTGTCCGGATTGAGCATCATCTTGTAAACCCGGAGGTTGTCAAAGGTTTCTCTCAAATCATCTATCAATGTTTCCTCCTTCCTGGACTTTATCACAATATCATCTACATATGCATGAACATTGCGCCCAATCTGCTTATGAAGACAATTCTGAACACAGCGTTGATAAGTCGCTTGGGCACTCTTGAGCCCAAAAGGCATGGAGACATAGAAGAAGGCTCCAAAGGGAGTTATAAAAGTCTTCTTCTCCTGGTCCTTAACTGCCATTTTGATCTGATGATAGCCAGAATAAGCGTCCAGAAAACACAAACGGTCACAACCCGCCGTAGCATCAATAATCTGATCAATACAAGGGAGGGCAAAGGGATCTGCAGGGCAAGCCTTGTTCAAGTCTGTGTAATCTACACACATACGCCAAGTGCCGTTTTTCTTAAGAACCAGCACCAGATTAGCCAACCACTCCGGGTGAAAGACCTCCACGATAAACCCTGCGGCCAACAACCGAGCTACCTCTTCACCAATAGCCTTGCGCCTTTCTTCATTGAAGCGGCGGAGAAACTGTCGGACCGGTTTAAACTTAGGATCAATGTTAAGTGTGTGCTCAGCGAGTTCCCTCGGTACACCTGGCATGTCAGAAGGTTTCCATGCAAAGATGTCCCGGTTCTCACGGATGAACTCGATGAGCGCGCTTTCCTATTTGGGATCCAGGTTAGCGCTGATGCTGAACTGCTTGGATGAATCGCCAGGAACAAAATCAACCATCTTAGTATCTGTGGCCGATTTAAATTTCAACGCCGGACCGTGTTCCGTAGTTGGCTTTTTCAAAGAAGTCATATCTGTCGGATCAACTTGGTCTTTATAAAACTTCAGCTCCTCCGTGGCACAAACCGACTCAGCATAAGCCGCATCACCTTCCTCACATTCCAAAGCGATCTTCCTGCTCCCGTGTACTGTGATGGTCCCCTTATGACCTGGCATTTTAAGCTATAGATAAACATAACACGGCCTCGCCATGAACTTAGCGTAAGCCGGCCGCCCAAACAAAGCGTGATACAGACTTTTGATTTTCACCACCTCAAAAGTCAATGTTTCTAATCTTGAATCATGATCATCTCCAAAAGCCACCTCTAAGGCTATCTTGCCCACCGGATATGTAGACTTACCAGGCACCACACCATGAAAAACGGTGTTTGACAGTTTAAGATTCTTATCTGTCAACCCCATACGGCGGAAGGTATCATAATATAGAATGTTGATACTACTTCCCCCATCCATGAGTACCTTAGTGAACTTATATACCCCAACTTGAGGGGCCACCACTAAGGCCAGATGACCCGGATTGTCAACCCGGGGCAGGTGATCCTCTCTACTCCATAAAATGGGTTGCTCAGACCAGCGCAAATACTGAGGCACCGCCGGTTCAACTGAGTTCACTACCCTCTTGTGAAGCTTCTAATCACGCTTACACAAGCTAGTGGTGAAGACATGATATTGCCCACTATTTAACTGCTTAGGATTGCCCTGATAACCCGACTGCTGCTGTTGCTGCTGCTGGTTCCCCAAATGGTTGTAACCTCCCGGGTTGCCTTGGTTCCCTTGATTGATGTGTCCGGTTTGATTTCCCTGAAATCCTGAACCGGAGTTGTCGCCTCCGTAAGCCGGCCCATGGAAACCACCTCCTGAACCGTCGGGCAGGCCATTATCGTACTGAAACATATTGGAGTTCTTGAAATCTCGCATGATATAACAATCCTTCCAAAGATGCTATGCTGGCTTCTCCTTTGATCCATGCTTTGGACAGGGTTGATTTAACAGGCACTCCAAATTGGGGCCTGAACCTCCGCCCCTCTGGGGCTTCTTTCCCTTACGGCACTGACCATTCTCCTGAGCATTGGTGTTAGCCACAAAGTCCAAATTGTTGTCGGCCTTGCGCTTACCATTGTTCCCATGGCCTGCCGGATTATGCTGCTGACCCTTGGTGTCGCCATTCTTTTTTCCTTTCCCCGGTTTGTCCTCCTCTGAGTCAGGGTCTTTGGTATTATCTGAATCGGTATATTTAACCAAAGCGGCCATAAGCGTTGACATATCATTGCAGTGGCGTTTGAGCCTTCCTAACTTCTATTTGAGCGGTAGAAAACGGTAATTGCCCTCCAACGTTAGTATTGCGGTATCTGCATTGATACGATCTGATGAATGCAAAATAGCTAAGACCCTCTTTACCCAATGGGTCGTGGACTCCCCATCCTCTTGGAAACAAGCGGCCAGATCCACATTTGACATGGGCTGCTTACAAGTATCTTTGAAGTTCTGGATAAACTGGTGCTTCAATTCGGCCCATGATCCGACAGAGTTAGTTGGTAAGATCTTCAGCCAAGTATGAGTCGTTCCTTCCAACATCATGGTGAAGTATTTAGCACATACCGCTTCATCCACATCTAACATCTCCATTGCCTTCTCGTAACTTTCAACCCATGCCTCTGGTTGCAGATCGGCGGTGTAATTGGGTACCTTACGAGGTCCTTTGAAATCCTTGGGCAGTCTCACATTACGCAAAGCGGGGGTAAGACACGGCACCCCTAAGGAACTGAATACCACACCTAGTTCTACTGAAGCGGTAGGGTGAACCTGAGTAGGTTGATGGGCTCTGTGCAGAGCTGCTAACTCGGCCTCTCGACGTGCGCGACCATGAACCACCACATCCTGCGCATTAGCACCTCCCCCTGCCGGGTTGTACCCTCGCGGTGAGTTACGGCGACGTGCACTGCTTGACACGGCCAGTTCATCCTCAACGTGCCTGCTGTAGCTCCGGCTTGGATGGGGGGTGGAATGAATCCTCTCACGACTGTGCGAATATGCCTGCTGCTGGTTTAGAGCTGTTTGAAGGAGATCTCTGGCCCGTCGTGCCTCAACCGCAACTGGTGATTCGTCGTCGGTCGGGAGGACTGCCAACCGTGAAGCGGCGGCCACAATGTTGTCCAACGGGTTGGAGTAATGCCCAGGGGGTGTTGGAACATACTATGGCACAACGTTGTTCTGACGGGGCGGGTCCATCGTGCGCGGCTAAACCGGCGCTCCTGTCCCTGGCGCCTCCATCCGGTTTAATATTGGCTGGTTACTAGTTCCTGCTCCTGGCGTATTGAAGAGATTTCTTGGCTCATAACTCGGCGGGAGATGCGATCGGTACCTTCTTCTCATGACTTCCTCTAAAGCATTCTGATCTAGCCTAAGCCGGTAGGCCTGAGCTTCCAACTCGGCCCGTTCTGTAGCCATCCTAGCATTCTTTGCCGCTAGGTCCGCTTTAGCCTGAGTTATCTGATCTTTCACCTTTGAGATCTCCGCGTTGTGCTAATCTCGGGCTGCTGCGTCCACCTCCGTGGCCATCAATGTTGCCAAAGCGTCGAACAAATCAGACAGAACTTGAGCCAGAGGTGGCGCAGAGCTCCCTGCCCTCGCCGGCGTGGTTGTTGCTGAACCGGAGAGCATTGCTGTGGTGGTTGATGAGTGGGGCACTGATTGTGTGCCGGCCATGAAGATAGCGGCCCGGTTTGGTAGATCAGGGGAGTCCGGAATACTGTGGCCCTCGGAACCTCCACTAATCCGTCCATCCTGCAACTGATAGAGCGATTCGGTCTCTCCAGAAGACTCGTCGTTAGAGCAGACAACGGTTTCTCCGTCGGATGCCGGTCCGTCCTCATATTCTGCTCCATGGATGACACCTATGGTGGGCGCCAACTGTCGTGGGTTTGTCACGGCAGATGTCCTCGTGAAAGGACTTAGTCGTGGAGCCATCGCAACGGGTTAGCTTAAAGGGGTTAAACCGGACAAGGGGACACGGGGAGTTTATACTAGTTCGGCCCCTTCGATGAAGGTAAAAGCCTACGTCTAGTTGTGATTGGTATTGCTAGGGTTTCGATGACCAGGGAGCGAATCCGCTTTGACTGGCTCTCGAGTTGTTGTCTGTTGTCCCTAAACCGCTGTCGGGTCATCCCTTTATATACATAGGTTGATGCCCGCCAGTTTACAGAGTCCCGAAGCTGGATCATAAACATGTCCGGTTCGGTCTCTATACTTCCTATCTTACAATGCAAGTATAATAAGGTCGGTTTACATCTACAGGCCTTAACTCGCCTTTGGGCCTTGGGCCTTCATAAAGCGCCATCATTCTTACGTCTTCATGGGCTTCTAATCTTCATAAAGTTAATCCGGCTACTCCTGGCCGGTTTACGCCCAGTAGTAATATCCCCAACACGGCTCATTTAGTGTTTTTTCCCTCGGGACGAATTTAGCTATTTTCCAGGATTTTCAGTTTTGCAGAAAAACCCTTCTAGTTCATGCATTTAATTACTCCACAACCGTGCTTCGGATTAAAATGATTTAAATATGAAAAATGCTTAGAATTTTGTGTAGATTAATAATATGCCACTTTCATCCATGTTAAAAATATTTAAAATGTTGTTTGATTAAATTTGCTCTAATAATATGTTAAAATGCTTTAATTCATAACTAAATAACCGTAGCTCCAAACTTAACAAACTGTATATGTAAATGGGGTGGAAAATGCCTAGTTTAACATGGTGCACTCATCTTGCATGTTTAATAACTCTGAAATATGGTTTAGGGCAGAACAGTACCAAATCTAATATATGCACATGAGGATTTTCTGGACTTGTTGTTTGTTGTTCCGGCCTCATTTAAACTTGCCTAGTTAAGTAGTTTTATTATGCTTCACCCCTTGCCATGCTAACCAACATTTAATTTTGTTGAGTACTTAAATGGGAGAGAACTAAATAATTGTTGTGGTGCTCCGTCAATATGCAACTCGTTGCATATTGAGCTCCACTTAATTTGTAGTATTGTTTGTGAACTTTGCCATGCCATGTTTCATTTAACCGTACATGCATCATACTTGTTTGTGCATCATGCCATGCTTATGTGTTGGTTGTTTACTATGTCGTTTGCTTCTTTCCGGGTTGCTTATCGCGTTAGCTTTGGTTTCGTTCCGGAGTGGTGAGGATCCATTCGACTACGTCTGTTTGTCTTCTTCATGGACTCATTCTTCTTCCTTGCGGGATTTCAGGCAAGATGACCATACCCCCTAAATCACTTCTATCTTTGCTTGCTAGTTGTTCGATCTATTGCTATGTCGCGATACCTACCACTTGCTATATCATGCCTCCCATATTGCCATGTCAAGCCTCTAACCCACCTTTCCTAGCAAACCGTTGTTTGGCTATGTTACCGCTTTGCTCAGCCCCTCTCATAGTGTTGCAAGTTGCAGGTGAAGATGAAGTTTGTTCCATGTTGGAACATGGATTTTGTTGGGATATCATTATTATATCTTATTTAATTAATGCATCTATATACTTGGTAAAGGGTGGAAGGCTCGGCCTTATGCCTGGTGTATTGTTCCACTCTTGCCGCCCTAGTTTCCGTCATACCGATGTTATGTTCCTTGATTTTGCGTTCCTTACGCGGTTGGGTGTTATGGGAACCCCTTGACAGTTTGCTTTGAATAAAACTCCTCCAGCAAGGCCCAACCTTGGTTTTACCATTTGCCTCACCACCACCTACCTTTTCCCTTGGGAGTCATGCTCTCGAGGGTCATCTTATTTTTAATTTCTCCCCCCCCCCTCGGGCCAGTGTTTGTCTAAGTGTTGGTCCGAACCGGGCAGCCTGCGGGGCCACCTTGGGGCAACTCGAGGGCTGGTTTTACTCGTAGCTTGACCTATCCGATGTTGCCATGAGAACGAGATATGTGCAGCTCCTATCAGGATTGTCGGCACATCGGGCGGCTTTGCTGGTCTTGTTTTACCATTGTCAAAATGTCTTATAATCGGGATTCCGAGTCTGATCGGGTCTTCATGGGAGAAGGAATATCCTTCGTTGACCGTGAGAGCTTGTGATGGGCTAAGTTGGGACACCCCTGGAGGGTTTCAAATTTCGAAAGTCGTGCCTGCGGTTATGTGGCAGATGGGAATTTGTTAATGTCCGGTTGTAGAGAACTTGACACTTAACTTAATTACAATGTCAAGTGCATGTGTAGCTGTGATGGTCTCTTCTTGGCGGAGTCCAGGAAGTGAACACGGTTCTTGTTATGCTTGAACGTAAGTAGTTTCGGGATCACTTCTTGATCACTTCTAGCTTCTTGACCATTGCGTTGCTTCTCTTTTCGCTCTTATTTGCGTATGTTAGCCACCATATATGCTTAGTGCTTGCTACAGCTCCACCTCATTACCTTATCCTACCCATAAGCTTAAATAGTCTTGATCTCGCGGGTGTGAGATTGCTGAGTCCTTGTGACTCACAGATACTTCCAAATAATTGCAGGTGCCGATGATGCCAGTGCAGGTGGCGCAACCCAGCTCAAGTGGGAGCTCGATGAAGATCTTGATAGTTGTTTTGTTTCATTTCCTATTGATCAGTAGTGGAGTCCAGTCGGGACAATCGGGGATCTAGCATTTGCGGTTATCTTCTTTTATATTGGTTCCGTAATTGCACCTTGATTGTATTCTGGATGATGTTTGTTTAACTTGTATTTGTGTGAAGTGGCGATTGTAAGCTAACTCTTTATCCCTTTCTATTCAGTACATGGGATTGTGTGAAGATTACCCCTCTTGCGACAATCCTACCATGCGGCTATGCCTCTAAGTCATGCCCCGACACGTGGGAGATATAGCCGCATCGTGGGTGTTACATTCCCCCTCCGACAGGGTGCCAAAACGGGTCTAGATTGGTTTTCGGTGGCTACGGAGGCTTCTGGTGGCGGAACTCCCAATCTATTGTGCTCTCGGATGTTTGGGGGTGTATGGATATATATAGGAGGAAGAAGTACGTCGGTGGAGCAACGAGGGGCCCACGAGGGTGGAGGGTGCGCCCAGGGGGTGGGCACTCCCCCTGCCTCGTGGCCGCCTCGTTGATTGCTTGACGTCCACTCCAAGTCTCCTGGATCATGTTTGTTCCAAAAATAATGATCCCGAAGGTTTCATTCCATTTGGACTCCGTTTGATATTCCTTTTTGGCGAAACTCTAAAATAGGCAAAAAAAACAGCAATTTGGGTTGGGCCTCCGATTAATAGGTTAGTCCCAAAAATAATACAAAAGTGTATAATAAAGCCCATAAACATCCAAAACGGGTAATATAATAGCATGGAACAATCAAAAATTATAGATGCGTTGGAGACATATAAGGGCGCAGAGCACATAGAAGGACATGAAAGGAGAGGGAAGCTCGCACGAGCCCGACCCAGTTGACGCACGAAGTTGGCGCGGCACAAGGAATCGACTTTGGACCGCTAAGATAAGTCTCGCACTCGGATCAGCCAAGCGATGCGACACATGATTCCCATCTTTTGCAGCCTTGCTACGGCAACGTCGACTTCCTTTCCTACCTTCAGGTAGTTGCTTGCACGCTAAAGGGGACCTCTTGAGCATCGCGCCTCAGGAGCTCTTATTATACCTCAGGCCGCTCACCTCCTGTCCTTGACCACGGCATCGCGACCTGGCATACTAGCGACTGTTGCAGCCTGCCTGGAGACCGGGACCTGTTGGCGTAGAGCACGAAGCTACCGCGAGGTTGGAAAGGGGGGACTAAGCTGAAGCAAGACATGCAGCCGTAGATCTCCATAATAAGGAAAATATTAACAAAAGACATTATAGATCCTTTGCATGCCCCCATGAGGTTCGTCTCGACTCCTTGCAGGGAACAAAAGAAGAAGGTTTCTAGGAGCCCTATCTACAGGCGTCACCGCTGATGCCATCATCAACAGTGGGCCACGGGAGGTCGACGCCAACCACATCCAGATCAACGGCGGCGACGGGCGGATGCCACGGCTGCACTCCGGGCCTGGCGAGAGCTCAGGGGCACGTAGCTGTCGTCGCTCGTCTTCGGAGTCTCGTCAGGCTCAGGAGAGTCGCTGGACCCCCAGGAGCCGCCGCTGCTGCTGGAGGAGCTGTCGGCAGTCCAAGGGCGGGCTGAGCGCCTGCCGTGGCACCGTCATGACGGGCCCCTCCAGGGCAGCATTCCAGGCGATTTCCCTCCTCGTTGAAGACCTTGAAGAACAGCGTGGAGGCACCTTCATACTCGAAATGGATCACGAGCGCCCCCTCCGCGCGGCAGACGCGGGTGACCTCTCCCCATCTATGGGTCATGAAGATCTTGCCTGGGGAGACGACCTCAAGCTCCGCCCCCGTCGCCGGGGTGTCGCACCCGGCGTGCTGCGGCCACAACTCTAGTGGCCCCCTCGGTGGCATCTCTTCGGTGAAGAACGGCGGGAACCGAATCCACGTGCGCGGTGGCATCTCCGCCCACACCACGAGCTCACGCGAGGAACCCTCGGCGGGGGTTCGCGGGGCGGCAGCGCGCGCCACTACTGCATGGCCATTGTGGCCGTGGCGCGACGGGCGTCGGCCCCTGCCTCCTGATACGTCCATTTTGCATCATGCTTTTATATCGATATTTATTGCATTATGGGTTGTTATTACACATTATGTCACAACACTTATGCCTATTCTCTCTTATTTTACAAGGTTTACATAAAGAGGGAGAATGCCGGCAGCTGGGATTCTGGGCTGGAAAAGGAGCAAATATTAGAGACCTATTCTGCACAGCTCCAAAAGTCCTGAAACTTCACGGAAGACGTTCTTAGAATATATAAAAAATACTGAGCACAAGAAGTTCACCAGGGGGCCACACCCTGCCCACGAGGGTGGGGGCGCCCTACCCCCCTGGGCGCTCCCCCCTACCTCGTGGGCCCCCTGGTGGCCCTCCGATGTCCATCTTCTGCTATATGGAGTCTTTTGATGAGGAAAAAATCATAAGCCATCTCCTCGGACGAAATTCCGCTGCCAGGAGGCGGAACCTTGGCGGATCCAATCTAGGGCTCCGGCAGAGCTGTTCTGCCGGGGAAACTTCCCTCCGGGAGGGGGAAATCATCGACATCGTCATCACCAACGCTCCTCTCATCGGGAGAGGGCAATCTCCATCAACATCTTCACTAGCACCATCTCCTCTCAAAACCCTAGTTCATCTCTTGTATCCAATTCTTGTCTCCAAGTCCGGGATTGGTACTAGTAGGTTGCTACTAGTGTTAATTACTCCTTGTAGTTGATGCTAGTTGGTTTATTTGGTGGAAGATCATATGTTCAGATCCTATATGCATATTAATACCCCTCTCATTATGAACATGATTATGCTTTGTGAGTAGTTACGTTTGTCCCTGGGGACATGGGAGAAGTCTTGCTATTAGTAGTCATGTGAATTTGGTATTCGTTCGATATTTTGATGAGATGTATGTTGTCTCTCCTCTAGTGGTGTTATGTGAACATCGACTACATAACACTTCACCATTATTTGGGCCTAGAGGAAGGCATTGGGAAGTAATAAGTAGATGATGGGTTGCTAGAGTGACAGAAGCTTAAACCCTATTTTATGTGTTGCTTCGTAAGGGGCTGATTTGGATCCATATGTTTCATGCTATGGTTAGGTTTACCTTAATACTTTTGTTGTAGTTGCGAATGCTTGCAATAGAGGTTAATCATAAGTGGGATACTTGTCCAAGTAAGGACAGTACCCAAGCACTGGTCCACCCACATACCAAATTATCAAAGTACCGAATGCGAATCATATGAACGTGATGAAAACTAGCTTGACGATATTCCCATGTGTCCACGGGAGCGCTTTTCTCTATATAAGAGTTTGTCCAGGCTTGTCCTTTGCTACAAAAACGATTGGGCCACCTTGCTGCACTTTATTTCCTTTTGTTACTTGTTGCTCGTTACAAATCATCCTATCACAAAACTATCTGTTACCACTTATTTCAGTACTTGCAGAGAATACCTTGCTGGAAACCGCTTATCATTTCCTTCTGCTCCTCGTTGGGTTCGACACTCTTACTTATCGAAAGGACTACGATAGATCCCCTATACTTGTGGGTCATCAAGACTCTTTTCTGGTGCCGTTTCCGGGGAGTGGAGCACCTTTTGTAGGTGGAATTTGGTAAGGAAAATTTATATAGTGTGCTGAAATTTACTGTCACTTGTTACTATGGAAAGTAATCCTCTGAGGGGCTTGTTCGGGGTATCTTCACCCCGACCAGTAGAGCAAAGAGTTGCTCCTCAACCTACTGAACCTAGTGAAAATGAAAATGTCTGCTTTGAAATCCCTTCGGGTATCATAGAAAAATTGCTTGCTAATCCTTTTGCAGGAGACGGAACAACGCATCCTGATTAGCACCTAATATATGTGGATGAAGTTTGTGGATTATTTAAGCTTGCAGGTGTACCCGGAGATGTTATTAAGAAGAAGGTCTTCCCTTTATCTTTGGATGAATATGCATTGACATGGTATAGGCTATGTGATGATACAGAGTCATGGAACTACAAACGATTGAAATTGGAATTTCATCAGAAGTTTTATCCTATGCATCTTGTTCATCGTGATTGCAATTATATATATAATTTTTGGCCTCACGAAGGAGAAAGCATCGCTCAAGCTTGGGGGAGGCTTAAATCAATGTTATATTTATGCCCCAATCATGAGCTCTCAGGAGAGATGATTATTCAAAAATTATATGCTCGGCTTTCTGATAACAATCGCACCATGCTCGATACTTCTTGTGCTGGCTCTTTTATGACGAAGACTATTGAATTCAAATGGGATTTATTGGAAATAATTAAATGCAACTCTGAAGATTGGGACCTCGACGAAGGTAAGGAGTCAGGTATGACACCTAAGTTTGATTGTGTTAAATCTTTTATGGATACCGATGTTTTCCATAAATTTAGCACTAATACGGACTTGACTCTGAGATAGTAGCTTCTTTCTGTGAATCTTTTGCTACTTATGTTGATCTCCCCAAGGAGAAGTGGTTTAAATATCATCCTCCCATAGAAGTAAAAGTAGCTGCACCTATTAAAGTTGAAGAAAAGACTATCACTTATAATGATCCTATTGTTCCTACTTCTTATGTTGAGAAATCACCTTTCCCTATTAGGATAAAGGATCATGCTAAAGCTTCCACCGTGGTTCGTAAAAGCAATATTAGAACATATACACCTCCTGAGCAAGTTAAAGTTGAACCTATTATTGCTATTGTTAAAGATCTTTTGGCTGATAATATTGATGGGCATGTTATTTATTTCTGTGATGAAACGGCTAGAATTGCTAAACTTTGTGCTAAAGATAAACCTAGACCTGTGGTAGGCATGCCTGTTATTTCTGTTAAAATAGGAGATCATTGTTATCATGGCTTATGTGATATGGATGCCAGTGCTAGTGCAATACCTATTGACTTATATAGAGAAATTATGCATGATATTGCACCTGTTGAGTTAGAAGATATTGATGTCATAATTAAACTTGCCAATAGAGATACTATTTCACCAATGGGAATTATTAGAAATGTTGAAGTCTTGTGTGGGAAAACTAAATATCCTGCTGATTTCCTTGTTCTTGGTTCCCCACAAGATAGCTTTTGTCCCATTATATTTGGTAGACCCTTCTTAAACACTGTTAATGCTAAGATAGATTGCAAAAGGGATGTTGTTACTATCGGTTTAGATGATATGTCTCATGAATTTAATTTCTCTAAATTTAGTAGACAACACCGTGAAGAAGAATTACCTAGTAAGGATGAAATTATTGGTCTTGCTTCTATTGTCGTACCTCCTAGTGATCCTTTAGAACAATATTTGCTAGACCATGAAAATGATATGTTTATGAATGAAAGAAGGGAAATAGATGAAGTATTCTTTAAACAGGAACCTATTCTGAAACACAATTTTCCTGTTGAAATCCTAGGGGATCCTCCTCCACCCAAGGGTGATCCCGTGTTTGAGCTTAAACTGTTGCCTGATACTCTTAAATATGCTTATCTTGATGAGAAAAAGATATATCCTGTTATTATTAGTGCTAACCTTTCAGAGCATGAGGAAGACAGATTATTGAAAACTCTGAAGAAGCACCGTCCTGCTATTGGGTATACTCTTGATGATCTTAAGTGCATTAGTCCCACTCTATGTCAACATAAAATAAATTTGGAAGAAGATGCTAAACCAGTTCGTGATCATCAACGACGGATGAATCCTAAAATGAAAGAAGTGGTAAGAAAGGAAATACTAAAGCTCCTTGAGGCAGGTATAATCTATCCCGTTGCTGATAGTCAGTGGGTAAGTCCTATCCATTGTGTCCCTAAGAAGGGAGGTATTACTGTCGTTCCTAATGATAAAGATGAATTGATTCCTCAAAGAATTATTATATGTTATAGGATGGTAATTGATTTCCGCAAATTAAATAAGGCCACTAAAAAGGATCATTACCCCTTACCTTTTATCGATCAAATGCTAGAAAGATTATCCAAACATACACATTTTTGCTTTCTAGATGGTTATTCTGGTTTCTCTCAAATACCTGCGTCAGCCAAGGATCAATCAAAGACTACTTTTACTTGCCCTTTTGGTACTTTTGCTTATAGATGTATGCCTTTTGGTTTATGTAATGCACCTGCTACCTTTCAAAGATGCATGATGGCTATATTCTCTGACTTTCATGAAAAGATTTGTGAGGTTTTCATGGATGATTTCTCCGTCTATGGATCTTCTTTTGATGATTGCTTGAGCAACCTTGATCGAGTTTTGCAGATATGTGAATAAACTAATCTTGTCTTGAATTGGGAAAAGTGCCACTTTATGGTTAATGAAGGTATTGTCTTGGGGCATAAAGTTTCTGAAAGAGGTATTGAAGTTGATAAAGCCAAGGTTGATGCTATTGAAAAGATGCCATGCCCCAAGGACATCAAAGGTATAAAAAGTTTCCTTGGTCACGCCGGATTTTATAAGAGGTTCATTAAGGACTTATCAAAAATTTCTCAGCCTCTGACTAATTTATTACAAAAAGATATACCATTTGTATTTGATGATGATTGTGTAGAAGCATTTGAAATACTTGAGAAAGCATTGATCTATGCACCTATTGTTCAGTCACCTGATTGGAATTTACCCTTTGAAATTATGTGTGATGCTAGTGATTATGCTGTAGGTGTTGTTCTAGGGCAAAGAGTTGATAATAAATTAAATGTTATTCAATATGCTAGTAAAACCCTAGATAATGATCAAAGAAATTATGCTACTACTGAAAAAGAATTCTTAGCAGTTGTATTTGCTTGTGATAAGTTCAGACCTTATATTGTTGATTCTAAAGTAATTATTCACACTGATCATGCTGCTATTAGATATCTTATGGAAAAGAAAGATGCTAAACCTAGACTTATTAGATGGGTTCTCTTGCTACAAGAATATGGCTTACATATTGTTGATAGAAAGGGAGCTGAGAACCCCGTTGCAGACAACTTGTCTAGGTTAGAAAATGTGCTTGATGACCCGCTACCTATTGATGATAGCTTTCCTGATGAGCAACTAAATGTCATAAATGCTTCTCATACTGCTCCATGGTATGCTGATTATGCTAATTACATTGTTGCCAAATTCATACCGGCAAAAGAAAAAGTTCTTCTATGATTTGAGGCATTAATTTTGGGATGACCCACATCTTTATAAAGAAGGAGTAGATGGTGTTATCAGACGTTGTGTACCTGAGCATGAACAGGAACAGATCCTACGCAAGTGTCACTCCGAAGCTTATGGAGGACACCATGCTAGAGATAGAACTGCACATAAGGTATTGCAACCTGGTTTTTATTGGCCTACTCTCTTCAAAGATGCCCGTAAGTTTGTCTTATCTTGTGATGAATGTCAAAGAATTGGTAATATTGGTAGACGTCAAGAAATGCCTATGAACTATTCACTCGTTATTGAACCATTTGATGTTTGGGGCTTTGACTATATGGGACCTTTTCCTGCCTCTAATGGTTATACACATATTTTAGTTGCTATTGATTACGTTACTAAGTGGGTAGAAGCTATTCCAACTGAAAGTGCAACTATCCCTGGGTGGTTTTGGTAATTCCTAACAACATATAGCTCATTGAGCTAACATTATTCCAAGATTAATATTTTAGGAAAAGCTCAATGAATGGCATGGCATGGATGAGGAAAGTGGACCCCTCAAAATACTAAGGACAAAAAGATTGGCTCAAGCTCAAAGCTCAAGACTCTACATTTTATATTTTAGTGATCCAAGATCACATTGAGTCTATAGGAAAAGCCAATACTATCAAGGAGGGATGAGGTGTTGCTTGATGAGGTTCTTGCTTCATAGTGCTTAGTGATATGCTCCAAAACCCTCAACTACCTTCCAACATCCACATTTGACCTAAACCAAAAGTCAAACTCGGCCCCACCGATTCTTTCTATCCGGCGCCACCGAGTTCAGATGTCATAGCCACTACCACAAACCCTAGGCAAATCGGTCTCACCGATAGGGATCTTGGTCACACCGAGATGGGGTTGTAATCTCTTTGTTTCCCTTCGTAACGTTTCGGTCCTACCGAGATGAGCGATCGGTCCCACCAAGATTGCAATGTAAACTCTTTGTTTCCCTTTTGTAACATTTCGGTCCCACCGAAATGAGCAAATCGGTGCCACCGAGTTTACCTGACCAACTCTCTGGTTAGCTTATTACCAAATCGGTCCCACCGAGTTTGTGTAATCGGTCACACTGAGATTACGTTATGACCTAACCCTAACCATATCGGTCCTCCGAGTTGCATCTCAGTCCCACCGAAAATCCTAACGGTCACTAGGTTTGCTAAATCAGTCCGACCGAGTTTCTCAATTTGGTCTCACCGAGATTGGTAAATTGTGTGTAATGGTTAGTTTTTGTGTGGAGGCTATATATACCCCTCCACCCACTCTTCATTCGTGGAGAGAGCCATCAGAACATACCTACACTTCCAATACACATTTTACTGAGAGAGAACCACCTACTCATGTGTTGAGGCCAAGATATTCCATTCCCACCATATGAATCTTGATCTCTAGCTTCCCAAGTTGCTTTCCACTCAAATCTTCTTTCCACCAAATCCATATCCTGTGAGAGAGAGTTGAGTGTTGGGGAGACTATCATTTGAAGCACAAGAGCAAGGAGTTCATCATCAACACACCATTTGTTACTTCTTGGAGAGTGGTGTCTCCTAGATTGGCTAGGTGTCACTTGGGAGCCTCCGACAAGATGTGGAGTTGAACCAAGGAGTTTGTAAGGGCAAGGAGATCGCCTACTTTGTGAAGATCTACCTCTAGTGAGGCAAGTCCTTCGTGGGCGATGGCCATGATGGGATAGACAAGGTTGCTTCTTCATGGACCCTTCGTGGGTGGAGCCTCCGTGGACTTGCGCAACCGTTACCCTTCGTGGGTTGAAGTCTCCATCAACGTGGATGTACGATAGCACCACCTATCGGAACCACGACAAAAACATCTGTGTCTCCAATTGCGTTTGAATTCTCCAAACCCTTCCCTTTACATTCTTGCAAGTTGCATGCTTTACTTTCTGCTGCTCATAGACTCTTTGCATGCTTGCTTGAATTGTGTTAAGATTGCTTGACTTGTGCTAAGATAGCTAAAATCTGCCAAAGACTAAAATTGGGAAAAGGATAGATTTTTAATTGGTCAAGTAGTCTATCACCCCCCCCCTCTAGACATACTTTCGATCCTACACCAACTAGTAGTGCTGATCATACCACTTCTATTAAAATGCTTAAAGAAGTCATTTTTCCAAGATTTGGAGTCCCTAGATATTTAATGACTGATGGTGGTTCACAATTTTATTCATGGTGCTTTCCGTAAAATGCTTGCTAAGTATGATGTTAATCATAGAATTGCATCTCCTTATCACCCTCAGACTAGTGGTCAAGTAGAATTGAGTAATAGAGAGCTCAAATTAATTTTGCAAAAGACTGTCAATAGGTCTAGAAAGAATTGGTCCAAGAAACTTGATGATGCATTATGGGCCTATAAAATTGCATATAAAAATCCTATGGGTATCTCTCCGTATAAAATGGTTTGTGGAAAAGCATGTCACTTACCTCTCGAACTATAACACAAGGCATATTGGGCTATTAAAGAGCTCAATTATGATTTTAAACTTGCCGATGAGAAGAGGTTATTTGATATTAGCTCACTCGATGAATGGAGAACCCAAGCCTACAAAAATGCCAACTTGTTTAAAGAAAAAGTTAAAAGATGGCATGATAAAAGGATACAAAAGCGTGAGTTTAATGTAGGTGATTATGTATTGCTATACAACTCTCATTTAAGATTTTTTGCAGGAAAACTTCTCTCTAAATGGGAAGGTCCTTACGTTATCGAGGAGGTCTATCGTTCCGGTGCCATAAAAATCAACAACTTCGAAGGAACGAATCCGAAGGTGGTGAACGGTCAAAGAATTAAGCATTATATCTCAGGTAATCCCATAAATGTTGAAACCAATGTTATTGAAACCATAACCCCGTAGGAATACATAAGGGACACTTTCCGGAACGTTTCAGACTCCGAAAAGGAATAGGTATGTGGTACGGTAAGTAAACCGACTCCAAAACAGTTTTTAAGGCAATATTTCTCCGTTTTGGAATATTTAGAAAAATAGAAAAATAAGAAGCAGTCCGGGAAGGACACAAGGACTTCACGAGGGTGGAGGGCGCGCCCTACCCTCCTGGGCGCGCCCCCTACCTCGTGGGCACCTCGTGCGCTCTCCGGACTCCGTTTTCTTGCACAATACGTATTTTGGTCGGTAAAAATTCATTATATAATCTCCCGCGGGTTTTGACTCCCGTATCACGCAATTATCCTCTGTTTGTGTTTCGAGATGTTGCTGCTGCAGATTAGAGCAAGATGTCTTCGCAAGAGTCAGTCGGGGAGAGTCGGGTGTCTCATCCGGCACCGAGACCAATGACAAACAACAACGTTGATCTCTTTGGGCCAGCAACGGAGGAAGAGATGGAGGCTGATTTGAAGAGGATAGATGCCATGGAAGAGGATCAAGAAGTCACTTCCCGCTTCCGAGCTGGATTCACAATGGGAGAACTGCAGAGCTCGGCTATTCCAAACTCGGTTATCCCTTCCAATGTTAGATTTCTTTCTTATGAGAATATGAAAAAGAGTGTCACTGGTTCTCTCGCAGCTATGCAGCACCCTTGGGTGCAGGGAGCTTTGGCTGTTATAGGAAAACTCCGAAAGGAAATAATGGACCTCAAGCAGCAAGTCAATAATCTCGAGGAGGAGAATCGTATCCTGAGGGGCATCATCGCCAAGAATATCGCATCACCATCCCTGAAAAGAGAGACATGATCACATGGGTATGGGCACTCCCCTTGGCAACTGCCAAGCTTGGGGGAGTGCCCCGGTATCGTATCACCATCACTTTTATCTTTACCATTTTTCTTAGTTCGACCCTTTTGGTAATATCTTGATCTAGTAGAATAAAGTTTATGGCATGATCTAGTTTTGAGTTTTGCTTTATGATCCCTCTATGTAATCGAGTCCGTGAGCTATATATAATAAAGATTAGTGTTGAGTCAAGGGCTTGATTATTTTGCCATGATCCTAAGTGAATAAAAGAAAAGAGAAATAAATAAAAAAGGAAACAAAGAGATCATATGGATCTTATGGAGAGTAATGAGCTCACATAGAAAAAGTATGATGAATAAAAGTTGTTGAGAGTTGACAAACATAGTTTTGGTCACCGTTGCAAATAATAGGAAGTAATAAAGAAAGAGAGGTCTTAACATATAAATATACTATCTTGGACATCTTTTATGATTGTGAGCACTCATTAAAATATGGCATGCTAAAGAGTTGACGTTGTACAAGGAAGACAACGTAATGGGTTATGTTTTCTTACATCTGAGATAAATTATATTGTCATGCATCATCCAACATGGTTGATCTTGCCTTTCCCTCTCATGCTAGCCAAATACATTGCACCAAGTAGAGATACTACTTGTGCTTCCAAATACCCTTAAACCAGTTTTGCCATGAGAGTCCACCATACCTACCTATGGATTGAGTAAGAACCTCCAAGTAAGTTGTCATCGGTGCAAGCAATAAAAATTGCTCTCTAAATATGTATGACTTATTAGTGTGGGAGAAAATAAGCTTTATACGATCATGTGATATGGAAGAAATAAAAGCGACAGACTGCATAATAAAGGTCCATATCACAAGTGGCAATATAAAGTGACATTCTTTCGCATTAAGATTTTGTGCATCTAACCATAAAAGTGCATGACAACCTCTGCTTCCCTCTGTGAAGGGCCTATCTTTTACTTTTATCTCCTTCCTTGCATAAGAGTCATGGTGATCTTCACCCTTCCTTTTTACATTTTATCCTTTGGCAAGCACAGTATGTTGGAAAGATCCTGGTATATATGGCTAATTGGATGTGAGTTTTCATGAACTATTATTGTTGACATTACCCTTGAGGTAAAACGTTGGGAGGCAAAACTATAAGCCCCTATCTTTCTATGTGTCCGATTAAAACTCCATACCCATAAGTATTGCGTGAGTGTCAGCAATTGTGAAAGACTATACGATAGTTGAGTATGTGGACTCGCTGAAAAGCTCTTATATATTGACTCTTTCCTATGTTATGATAAATTGCAATTGCTCCAATGACTGAGATTATAGTTTGTTAGTTTTCAATGAAGTTTACGATTCATACTTGAAATTGTGATTGAATTATTACTCTAGCATAAGAAATCATATGACGAGAATTATGTAAGTTGTTGTTCTAAGAATGATCATGATGCCCTCATGTCCGTATTTTACTTTTATCGACACCTCTATCTCTAAACATGTGGACATATTTTTCGATTTCGGCTTTGACTTGAGGACAAGCGAGGTCTAAGCTTGGGGGAGTTGATATGCTCATTTTGCATCATGCTTTTATATCTATATTTATTGCATTATGGGCTGTTATTACACATTATGTCACAATACTTATGCCTATTCTCTCTTATTTTACAAGGTTTACATAAAGAGGGAGAATGCCGGCAGCTAGGATTCTGGGCTGGAAAAGGAGCAAATATTAGAGACCTATTCTGCACAGCTCCAAAAGTCCTGAAACTTCACGGAAGATGTTTTCAGAATATATAAAAAATACTAAGCGCAAGAAGTTCACCAGGGGGGCCACACCCTGCCCACGAGGGTGGGGGCGCGCCCTACCCCCCTAGGCGCGCCCCCTACCTCGTGGGCCCCCTGGTGGCCCTCCGATGGCCATCTTCTGCTATATGGAGTCTTTCGATGAGGAAAAAATCATAAGCCATCTCCTCGAACGAAACTCCGCCGCCACGAGGCGGAACCTTGGCGGATCCAATCTAGGGCTCCGGCAGAGCTGTTCTGCCGGGGAAACTTCCCTCCGGGAGGGGGAAATCATCGCCATCGTCATCACCAACGCTCCTCTCATCGGGAGAGGGAAATCTCCATCAAGATCTTCACCAGCACCATCTCCTCTCAAAACCCTAGTTCATCTCTTGTATCCAATTCTTGTCTCCAAGTCCGGGATTGGTACTAGTAGGTTGCTAGTAGTGTTAATTACTCCTTGTAGTTGATGCTAGTTGGTTTATTTGGTGGAAGATCATATGTTCAGATCCTATATGCATATTAATACTCCTCTGATTATGAACATGATTATGCTTTGTGAGTAGTTACGTTTGTTCCTGAGGACTTGGGAGAAGTCTTGCTATTATTAGTCATGTGAATTTGGTATTCGTTCGATATTTTGATGAGATGTATGTTGTCTCTCCTCTAGTGGTGTTATGTGAACGGCAACTACATAACACTTCACCATTATTTGGGCCTAGAGGAAGGCATTGGGAAGTAATAAGTAGATGATGGGTTGCTAGAGTGACAGAAGCTTAAACCCTAGTTTATGCGTTGCTTCGTAAGGGGCTGATTTGGATCCATATGTTTCATGCTATGGTTAGGTTTACCTTAATACTTTTGTTGTAGTTGTGGATGCTTGCAATAGAGGTTAATCATAAGTGGGATGCTTGTCCAAGTGAGGACAGTACCCAAGCACTGGTCCACCCACATACCAAATTATCAAAATACCGAACGCGAATCATATGAACGTGATGAAAACTAGCTTGACGATATTCCCATGTGTCCTCGGGAGCGCTTTTCTCTATATAAGAGTTTGTCCAGGCTTGTCCTTTGCTACAAAAAGGATTGGGCCACCTTGCTGCACTTTATTTACTTTTGTTAGTTGTTGCTCCTTACAAATTATCCTATCACAAAACAATCTGGTACCACTTATTTTAGTACTTGCAGAGAATACCTTGCTGGAAACCGCTTATCATTTCCTTCTGCTCCTCGTTGGGTTCGACACTCTTACTTATCGAAACGGCTATGATAGATCCTCTATACTTGTGAGTCATCACCTCTTCCTCCGGAGCCCTCTGTCTGGGCGTACAAAGGCGGCAGATAGCCGGGGGGAGGTCCTTCGTGCCAGGGCCTCGTCACCTCCGACCTCACAATGACATCACGTGAGCGAGCCAGCCTCTTCTTCGGCGGGAGCGGCCCCGGCTCTTCGCGGGGAGCTTTTCCCTTCTGGCGACGGAGAACCTCCGTATCGGCGCCATGGATGACACTGCAAGGCGGTGGAGCAAGGAGGAAGAACAGGAGAAGCAGGCGGAATGGAGGAAGAGACGAGCAACGGGGGCCCTGCTCCTTCACTCATTTATAGCCAAGGGAGGCCAACCGTCGGCCTCCATGATCTAAGGTAATGATGACCTTTTTCTGCATGCAATAGGGACTCGTCAAGTCGGGCGGTTGATGAGGCAGCATGGGGAAGCGGAGACGCCCACGTCCGGTCAATCGCCACACGTCAATTAAGGTCGCAGGCTATTGGGGCCCGCGGCGCTCCGCACTTGACCATTGGCTTCACCCTGAAGCCAAGTACGAGCGCGCCTTGGTCCCGGGGGCTACTGTCAGCGTCCTGGGAACGGGGGTACCCAGACTTGCCTGCCTGCGGCCTAGGGCGTGGCTCCACCAGCGGCCTGGTACGGCCCATCTTCATCAGCAAACACTCAAGACCCTCGTGAGGGGCCAAGCCTCGCGAGGCAGACGACACAAGACCTCCTCAGGGGCAGCCTCACTAGGCTGGCTCGTGAGGAGCGGAGAGATCAAAGCAAGGGGCACCTCGTGAGCTTTCCGTGACGTGAGCCGTGATGACTAAGGTTAGGCGGGCGCCAGCGGGCGTAGAGTACTAGTTTCCTCTTTGGTGCTAAAGAGGCAGGCGCAGGCGAGGAGTCCCGAGGCTTCAGGCAAAGGTTTCCATATCGGTGCAACAAGACCAAGACCAGCAGGACGGCAGGACGAAGGTCATCACGGAGCCCACGACGACGTCACCACCAGAGCCTTTGGCAGGCGAAGACCACCTTTTGTCAGGATAACTTGTACTAGTTGCCCCCCTTCGAATTGTCCGTTGTGGGATCCCTTCCCGCCTAATATTTGGGAAGAGGACCCGGGCCTCTATAAATAGGGCTAGCCACCACCGTAGCAAAGAACGGATCATTCGGATCACCCTCACACACACAAGCTCATCGAGCTCAAGAACACCTCTCCTCAGGAGGTTGTTCTTCCCTTGTACTTGTTCATCCCCAGCCTAGAAGGCAATCCACCACACCACACTAGAGTAGGGTATTACACCGCAATGGTGACCCGAACCAGTATAAACTCTTGTGTCCCTTGTTCCTCGGGTTCAGCGAACTAGGCTTTGAGATTTTGGTGAGAGTGTGAGCTAGGGGGATAGAGATCTTCGTGCGTACCACAGAGTTTGAACCTCAAGGGTTTGCCGGAACCCGTAATCCGACACCACACCCCTGCGGCTCCCTCTTTTTTATAGGGAAGACACGGACCGCCTCTTTACTATTTCACCACAAGGTGACGCAAGCACGCTGCAACCGTCCCACGCATGACCCCCACACCACGCACTCAATGTGAGTCGTGGGGAAGCGCAACTAGTGAAGGAGTTACTACGAATAACAATCCGCCATGCCTGCCCGCGCACCTTTCTGGGCCTGGCTCAACAACGCCTTGCGCTTATGTGTGGCCCAGGCCCAGGGGCTCCTGTCGGTGTACAAAAGTAGGGGTCTTTCTGTACCCCTTTACTTGTGCACGGTCAGTCATAGCCACGCCTGCGGCCATGCTTGGCGGGGCAGAGGAAGCAAAGGTACAAGGCTGCCGAGGCAGCACTCAAGCCAGAAGCATAAAGAGCAAAGGGACAAGATGGGCTTCCCCCAGCAAGAGCCTTGCCGGGGCGGCCTACGTAGCCCCGGCAAGAGCATTGTCGGGGCAACTTGCCCAACACCAGCAAGACTGCCACCCTTGAGCCTGAGAGTTAGGACGCCATCGACAATGTCAAGACCAAGGCTCGGGAGCGCCTGCATGGTGGCATGCAGATCTTAGTGAAGCCCGAAGGCCTGCAAGCCTACATGAGAACCAAAAGACGAAGACCCCTGGCAAGATCTTGCCGGGGACGACCATAGACCCTTGGCAAGACCCTTGTCGAGGAGGCTCGCAGGTCCCCGGCAAGACCCTTGTCGAGGACGCCCACAAGATCCTGACAAGGCCCTTACCGGGGGCGTCTGCAGGGCCGAGGCCAGGCCCGCACTTGCCAGAGTTTCGCTACCCCGCGCCCGTTCCGACGTGGCGGCTAGCCCGCCAGCTAGGCGATCGCCTGTGGCGGCATGCAGCTTCTAGGCCAACAAGCCAAGCACCTGCGTGGTGGCATGCAGATCTTCGCGAAGATCCTGCCACCGCACCAGCTCGGCAGCCAGCCAACGTGGCGCTGCAGGCCTCATCAGCTTGGACGCGCGTCAGAGCGAGGCGAGGCGGCGACGGACGGGACGAGCTTTTTTGCCATCCCCGATAAAGCAAGAGGGCACATCGACAGCGCATTAAATGTGTTTGTCCTACGGTGCCAAGCGATAGACTTGTACACTGTACATACTTTCACCTCCTGTGTGCCACTGTGGCAACCCCTTTGACATATAAAAGGAGGCCCGAGGCGTACTGAGGAAGGATTCAGAGTTTTTGGACTAGGCATGCACCACAGCTAGTTCAAGAGCTCAAGAACACTAAATACACACAAAGCAGGACTAGGGTTTTACGCATCCGTTGCGGCCCGAACCTGGGTAAAAATCCCCCACGTGTTGATCTTCTAGACCCGCTCTTTGCGCACAGCCCACGCCCCGCAACTGTAGAAGGGACTCCTCGAGGGATCCCATAGGTGTCGTTCCTGAGACCCCCGACATCTTTGGGCACGCCAGGTAGGGGCGCTGAGGCTGTGAAAATCAGGTTTTGAAGTCAACTCATCGACTCCTTCGTCGCGATGGCTCCCAAGAAGAGGGCGATCACAGCGATCGGCTCGTCTGGGGCCGAACCACTCGTCCCAGCGCGGGGGGCGACGGAGCGGGGCGCAGATGATGGCAGAGGCGTGGCCCGCGAGCATCCACGGCACTCTGGCAATCGGAGCCGGGCGAGTAGCGTCGTGCGTGCCCGAGACGACGAGCCGCACGCCCGCTGGGCCCAGGGGCGGGGCCGTGCTACCCACGGGCGGCGCGGCGACCTCGGATGCCCCACGCCAGCGGCCCGCGCCGCGATCTCCCAGGCCGCGCGTGACGAGCAACGCCGCGACGTCGGTGCCTCCGGACACCGCCCGCGGGAAGAGCCCTTTGCGTCACTCTCAAGACGCACCGGGCCGCCATGCGCGCCCAGACGCTGGCGGAAACGGCGCGCGACAGCGAGACCGTGATAGAGCTCCTTCTAACGTGGTTAGAAGTCGGGGCACGTCACGGTCCACGCAACTTTCGCGGCCACCCACGCCAGCTGAAGCGCTGGCGCGCGTGCAACTACTCCTCGACTTCCCTCCGGCTGCGAAGAAGCTCGACGAGTGGAGGGCCACCATTCGAAGCCTCATAAGCTTCGCCAACAAAGATGAGCCACGCCGCAGGTAGTTCAAGAGCTCAAGAACACTAAATGCACAAAAAGCAGGACTAGGGTTTCATGCATCATTTGCGGCCCGAACCTGGGTAAAAATCCCCCCGCGTTAATCTTCTAGACCTGCTCTTTGCACGGCCCCACGCCCCGCCAACCGTAGAAGGGACTCCCCAAGGGATCCCATAGGTGTCGTTCCTGAACCCCGACAGTACCAGATCGTCATGCAAGCATTCCTGATTATTCAAATATTTTAAGAGTTTGCATGCCATAATTAGCAATGTCGTTGACCCCGACATTGTTTGCATGATCTATGGTCGCAACAATGGCCACAGTGGTGAGTTCTAGTACAATTTGTAAGTTTTGTGTGAATGTCTCCAAACTAGTTTTCTTTATGAATGTGAATATATTGTTTGCAATAAGAATTGTGTATACTTTGTATTACAATGGCTAAATATATTTATGTTGCATTTACTATATTCATATAGACATGTTAAATTATCATTGTGCTAAGAGTTATGAAAATATTGTGTTGCTATTGCTACGTGATAATGTCATTGTGCTAATAATTACGTAAAGAACAATGTTCCAATTGCTATGTCTACCGCCATTGTGCTAAGAGTTAAAAAAGAATAATGTCCTAATTGCTATGTCATTGTGATATGTCTTCAAATATTTTTCCTATGAATGTGAAAATATTGTTTGCAATATGAATTGTGCTATACATCGTATTTGAATTACAAGTTGGAGTAACTAATAGTATTGGGTGGATAGCTTTGATAGATTAGTTGATCAATTATTGAGTTTTTACTTTTTATTTGTGCTTATCTGAGTATATTTTTCTCTTTCTTGCATAGAGGACACTATTCACCTCGTTGCTTTTCTGACATTTTTGTGGAATGTACATCACTCTGTGCTTTACAAGTGTTTTGTACAGTGAGAAAGAAATGTCACGACAATGACATTTCACCTTTTCTGAGGCACTATACAAAAAGGTGGAGTCTTCATGTCATTAGTTGTTACAGTCGTACCAATTATTGACTCAAAATGTCATCAGCTAAGGGTCAGTAAGACATGGTATGATATTACGAACTAGCTCGCTCTACTTCATCAATATATATAAATTTTTTCTATTCATATTTAAATTTAGCATCTTGCTTCATGGTTGAGAAGTTATCTGGCTATGAAATACATCATGCTTTATTTTTTTTATTTCTCCGGATATTAAAGTGGAACAAGGATCATCGATCAACAAGAAGGATGTATTCAATAGTGTGTTGCCTTGAAATCAACAAAGGATGCCCAATCTTGTAAGTGAAAATGTACCAATACAAAGATCATTATATGAAACTGTTTGTATGTGAGGATACCCAATGCAATGTATGTGTATGACATGAAATAAATTATATTCTTTTGTATATGTGCATATGTAATGGAATATTGGAAATATTTGTGTTTGATAATGCTATTTGTATTGTTGTGTAGCTTGGGGCTGCACTGCTAGTAGTTACTGGGCTACTAGCAGTGCAGCCCCAAGACGCCATCCAGAATATTTGCATCACTAACGAACACATTTCTAGAGCTAGTCAGTGGTAATCTACAACTTGTAGACAATAGGAGAGGTTACACTGACTGGCTAGTCCGTCTATGGTTATGTTTATCACTGATTGGTCAAGTTGCCCGTTTGTGAGCGGAAACGTGTATGTGATGATACTATTTAACCAGCCAATGCTATGAAGATCTATAGTAGAGATTAGGCGACGAAGGCAGGAAGAGGTGGCGCCGCAAGTAGGAGTTGGGAGGGGGGGGGGTTTCCTGAGATGTGTGTGGCCGCTTAAAATGAGAAAGGGCAAGTTTTTGGGAGTTATCTTCTCAAAATTTAAGGAGTTAACCAGATAGGAGATCTGCTAGGTGTGGTTAACTCCTCAAAACAGAATATTTTAAGGAGTTAACCATTTTTTAAGGGATTGACTAAAGTTGTCGTAACCCCTCTTTTCTGGCACTCTCCTCTGATCTTGATCTGTTTTTCTTTGCCTCCACTTTTTCCATGCTTAATGATTCTTTGCTAGTTGTCGTCCGTGGTTCACCATCAGCACCTCATCATTTACATCCCCAACGGTGGTGGCGGCGGAAAGTTAACAGACATGGCACGGCAATGGTGGCCTATGTGACCTTGAGCAAAGTAGCGTCTCGACACATCAACAAAGGCCATGGTGCCTAATCTTGATGGCAGGGGGTGGAGCAACATCTCGACGCGATGGTGACAACATCATGAGTAGGGGCGGAGCGGCTTCCCACCGTGTCGACGACTATCATGTCACACGATGTGGCATCCACAAGTGTAGCCCTGGAGCGACCGCTCCTCTCCCTTTGTGGCCAGTCGAGAGATTGCTTGGTTCTTCGACCTCCTCGCATGGGAAGATGTGGAACCGGGCATATGTCAACCCAAAGGGATAAGAACCGATTCAGCAGGAAGTAATACTCATATTTTTGTGCTTGGTGTAGGACTTTGGACAAGGTGTATTTGTACGCATGTGCAGTGGTTGATAAAACAGTCTTATCTTAGGCATATGGGACGAAATCTAGAGAAGGCAATAAAGAGCAGTTTTAATATGGTCTCTCTTACCTGAATTTTGGGACAGTAATCCTCTGAATTTTCTCTTAGCTGAACTAGTTCGGGGATGTAACTATCATTTGACTTGAATAAAATGTGCCGCAACTACAAAGAAAAGTTGATTCCGTAGCGCGTGGAACAGGACAACAAGCGCGTGCGTGCGTTTTATAGATTTTCCGAACAAGAAACCCACAGAATCATAATTACAGGCCAGGCCCTGCTCAGGCTCCTTCCGTGGGCAAGGCACGTGGATGTCGATCCGGGAAGAGATCAAGAGATATCTTCCATCTGCAGTGACGCAGGCAGGAAGACCCGGAGAGAGCCCCATGCAGATGCAGCCTCAGGGTGACGCGGGTACAGCGGATGCGGCGGCGCCACGGCCCGACGCCATTGATGCGCTCGGACAAAGTCGACCGAGGAGCAAGGCGCGTCGTGCGCATATAGTGGAGTGAAACAGCGAAGGTACCTTGCTTTGATAAAAGCTACCCGGTGACATTAATTCGTCCGGTTAACCGTCCCATCCCGTCCTGCTCCCCCTCTACTTGTACCACTCCCATGCACTGCTTCCATTCCGTAGTTCCACTCCACCTGGTCGAGAGTCGAGACTCGAGAGCGAGTAGCCGAGACCCGTGGATTCTTTCACTCATGGACGCAAAGGCGGAGGCATCCGGCGACGACGCGGTCCCGGAGGCGCCGGAGCAGTCCGTCGTCCTCATCTCCGCCGGCGCCAACCACTCCGTCGCACTGCTCTGTAAGCCGCCACTCCTCTTGCTCTGCGCCGTCAAACCGCCGCCTTGCCTTAAGCTTCTCGTCGGTCTGATGATGGAGCGGGCCGTCGTTTTTCAGCGGGCCAGATGGTGTGCTCCTGGGGCCGGGGCGAGGACGGGCAGCTGGGCCACGGAGACTCCGAGGACCGGCCGGTGCCGACGGTGCTGACCTCCTTCGACGTGCCACGCATTACGTCCGTCGTCTGCGGTGCCGACCACACCGCCGCCTACTCCGACGACGAGATGCAGCTCTACAGCTGGGGATGGTACGCCGCACGCCGCCCCCTCTTCCGGGATCTCTTCTACTTCTACAGTAGTTTCGTACTGTACTGCGTGACGAGGCTGCGATGGGTGTGCGGTGCTGCAGGGGAGACTTCGGGAGGCTGGGGCATGGCAACTCCAGCGATGTGTTCAACCCACAGCCGGTCGTGGCCCTGCAGGGGATGAAGATCAAGCAGATCGCCTGCGGTGACAGCCACTGCCTCGCCGTCACCGTCACCGGACAAGTGCATAGGTAGGTGTCGGTTCCCTCAAAACCTTAATAAGTGGAGTGGTATTATCCTCGAACGCAATAAAGTTCCATCCATGCATCGGTAGCTAGGTAGGTTGACATGCAGTATTGTGCCATGTATTGATGTGTTTCAGCTACTGCCTTGTGCTGCTGCTTAATTTGTTTCAGCTGGGGGCGCAATCAGAACGGCCAACTTGGTCTCGGAAACAATGAAGACTCGCTGCTCCCGCAAAAGATCAAGGCTTTTCAGGCAAGTACTTCCTCCGTTTCATAATTCTTGTCGTGGTTTTAGTTAAAAAATACAAATGAAAGACCTATGTTGGCTGTTGTGTACTTTCTTTTTTGACATGACTGCAGTGGCGGCGCCAGGAAATGAAGGCTGGGTATTCATCCAAATTTTTTTTGGCTCCAAATGTAGTATATGAACCAAACAACACAACACTAGCAATATATGAACAAAATAACACTAGCATAACGGCAATAGCAATATTTCAATGTATCAGACGATAACAACATGAATACATAAGTACCTTTTGATTAATAAAGTGATGATATCCTTCTTACAATATATTAAATCCCTTCTTCACAAAAGCATCTCCACCGGGACATCTTGTTTTATCCTTGAACAAATAGCAAACGAAGCAGAAAGCGGCTTCTTTGTCCACACTATACTCAAGCCACTTGTAATCCTTAAACCAAGAAGGAGAAAAGCGATGCTGTAATCCACTTATATCTCTATACTCAAAATTATGATTCTTTGGTTGACATGCCCCCAACTCGATGTATCTCCTTCTAACTTTATCCTGGTCATTGACATTGTACCTAGAGATGGAGATCTGTTTCCCAGGATCAGACTCAAGTGCTTCCAAATCTACTTCAAATTGAACTTCATCATTTGCTTCATCATCTTCTACAATTGGGGTTGGGGAGCCAGCTGCACTCTCAGGTTCTGGGTGGCCATCATCAGGTTCATGTGCCAGTTGCAGATTGCTCTCAATAGTAGGAGGAATGATACTACTATTGTCAACTTCAACATCAGGAGGAGTAGATGTCGAACTTCTTTTATTTGCCTTGGAAGCCCTTTCCCACAATGCAACAATACTAACACCCTTCTTCTTCTTTTTCTGTGATACAAGATCAGAAAAAATACATCAACAATCTAGTAATCTACTAAGTTGGTCGTGTAGCAAACTAGTGTTCGGATCGTTCTAAACAAATAAATATGAATGCATTTTACAGCACAAGCAATTTGTCCTGACACAAAAATCATTCTACAACATCATGAATAGCAGAGGAGTTGTACCGAATTATTCAACCAAATAATATGTTCGCGCACTCAGTAGGCAGTAGCAGAGTGATGTGCATATTTGACAGCAACACAAGCAGCAATTTGTCCCCAAAACTTTAACCCGGAATACCCACCTTAGGCAGTAGCTCGTTGCATTCAAATCCAGCACTAGCAGCAATTTGTCCAATTTGACTGCACTACCAATCCACCTACAGATAATAGAACTAGGAATTAGGAATTGGGAGCATGTGATTTGACTAGGAACTGGGAATTAGGAATTGGGAACTAGGACAAATCCAGCACTAGCTCGCTCTGTGATGCTCCAGGCGCTGCTACAATTTGACCAGGCGCTGCCGCATAAGCCCATAGGAATTAGAACTAGGAGAAGAGGAGAATAGAACCTGGTCCGCTGCCGGCCTGCCGCTGGTCGCCCGTTCAGCGGCTCCGCTTGCCGCTACTTGCAATCAGTACTGGCCGTCGCCGCTGGCCGCTACTCGCCGCCGCCACCGCCGCTGGCCGCAGTCGCTAGGTTAGGTTGGGGACTTGGGGAACGGCCGAGTGGGGGTTGGATCGAGTGAACGGGATGAGTGTAGCCGGTATCCTGTGTGGGCTATGGGCTGTGGGCCGTTAAATAAGACATGTATTAATTTTTTGGGACCAAATCTTAGGTATTTATATGAATACACGTGAATACCTCTGGCGCCGCCGATGCATGACTGCTGTTGGGTACTTAGAGCAGGTAGCAAAGAACAAGTCTGTGAAGCCTGTGGAGTGTTTGTTTATTGAGTCCCGCTTTCGGTACAACCCCTTCACTAATAAACCTGTAAAGAACAATATGAACCTTTCACAACGTATACGCCATGCGGAGACAATTTTTTTTTAGAAACTCCATACGGAGACACCATGTACGAGGCTCTTCAGTTCTCGTGCGCTTGGGCCAGCCCATTAAGTCACATCCATCCGTTTTATATAGAAAAAATACTATGAAGAGGGGGGGGGGGTGTTATGTACAAAAAATAATGCAAAAAGGGGACATCACGAGGACTCAAACTCAGGACTTCGCACTATTGGAGCAAACTGCTTGCCACTCAACCCAGCAACTGCTTGTGTTTTGATATAGCGCGAATTTTATAGGAACACACAATAGTGTTCATATACAAAAACATGTCTGAAAAAATTGAAAATTTTATTGAAAAAAAGGTGAACAATTTGGAAATGTCAAATATTTTTTAGTAAAAAACAAATAATTTATGAAACTCCAAACTTCCTTGAAATTATAAACAATTTCCGAAATTACAAAATATTTCTCAAAAAATGTGAAGTAATTTTGGGATGAGCATTTTTAAAAAAATATTAAAAAATTAATAATCCTAAACGGTTAATAAAAATTCAAACAAATTTGATAATTACAAACCTTTTTAATAACACGAAAAAAGTATTAAAAACATGAACATTTTTATAAACTCCGACACAAATTTGAAAAGGCAAACCTTTTTGGGTATGTGAAGAATTTTTTTAAGCGGAAATATTTTTCGAAATCCCAATTTTTTTTAAATTTGTGCACAAAAGTTGAACATAAGAATGATTTTTGAACTTCTGACTTTTATTGAAAAGCGCGGACATTTGTTATATTCCCAAACTTTTTTGAAATATGAACAAAATTTGAAAACATGAACAAGTTTTTGAAATTTCAATAAAAAAATTATAACATGAACAATTTTTGAATTTCCAAACATTTTTCAAAACGGTGAACAATTTTTTCAAAATGCAAATAGTTTTATTTACAAATTCCCAACATGCGCGGGACGGGAGTGATACTATCACCTAGTTGGGCCAAGGCCTAAGCGTTTGAATTTTTCTATATTTTTGTTATTCTTCTCTCCTTTCGTTAACTCATTTTCTCCATTTAAACTTTATTCTTCTTTTTTGAAACCAGTCATATTGTTTGGACCACCAAAATAACAGTTTTAAGGAAATGTTTCAAATTATAGTTTAAAATTATGATTGTTGTCAAACATTTATTAAATGATTTTATTTACTGCTTTCAATTTTATCCTTTTGTATTTATTAGTTATGTTAAAAACTTAAAATAACAGTTATAAGTACATGTTTAAATTATGATTTTAAATACTTTTTTTCCTACAAACCTGGTATGTTGCCTACCATTAGCATGCCCACCCATTGGCAAAAGTTGTGGTCATTTCAAGAATGTCCCAAAAAAACACCATGCTCGATGTAGGGTGTCCGGGCAGGGCAGAATGCTCTGTTTGAGAGCACGTTGTTTCTCGACATCTGCAAATGACCTCAATTTTTTACATTACCTTGTATGACCAATTCATGGCACCATGCTAAGTTGTTTTGGTTTTCGGCAAATTTTGCATTTGTACAGTTTTCTCAATCAGAAGAGGCAGACAAATGACTATATGTGTCGCAACTTGCATATAGTGTCGGAGATCATTCAAACCTTGCGTGTATGCATATCATGAGCATGCCCACATGGTAGCAAAAGTTGGGGTCATTTTAAGAATGTCCAAAACTAGACCATGTTCAACAGAGGGTGTTCAGGTAGTCCAAAAGGCTCTGTTTGAGAGCATGTTATTTCTCGACATCCTTGAATTGACCTCAATTTTTTATAGTCATATATCACCAATTCAAGTCGTCATGCCAAGTGGTTTGTGTTTTCGACAAGTTTTGCATTTTCTGGAGTTTTCTCGGTGAAAAAACCCCGATAAATTGTCTGATGTGACGCAACTTGCATATGGTGTCAGGATTCGTTCAATCCGTCATGGCATGTATGCCTACCATGGCCATGCCCACCTGAGAGAAAAAGTTAGGGTTATTTCATGCACGTCCGAAAATAAACATGTTCAACGGAGGGGGTTCGGATATGCTAGGAGGGCCCGTTTGGGAGTGGGTTTCTTTTGGCATCCGTCAAATGGCCCCTTTTTCATGAGCTTATATGACCAATTAAAGTCACCATGTCAAGTTGTTTTAGTTTTCGAGAAATCTTACATTTTCTGGAGTTTTCTAGGTAAAAAATGGTCGATAAATAGCTAGACATGACGGAACCTGCATACAGTGTCAGAATTCGTTTAAACCTGTCATGGATGACAACCATGGGCATGCCCACCTACTGGCAAAATTTGGGATCATTTGAAATTTTTCCAAAACTAGACCATGTTCAACTAAGGATGTCCGGGTAGGCCAGGAGGCTCCGTTTGAGAGCGCATTGTTTCTCGAGATCATTGAATTGGCCCCGAATTCTTTTCATAGTCGTGTATCACCAATTCAAGGCACCATGCTAAGTTGTTTGAGTTCTCGACAAGTTTGCATTTTCTAAAGTTTTCTCGCTGAAAAAAGCCCAATAAATGGTCAGACGTGATACAACTTGCATACGGTGTCAGAATTCGTTCAAATTTGGCATAGATGCCTCCATGGGAATGTCAACTTGCTTGAAAAAGTTGGATTTTTTCATGCATGTCCAAAAATAGACCATGTTCAACGGAGGGTGTTTGGGTAGGCTAGAAGGGGGGAAAGTATCTAGTGCTCCCAGGCCTAGGGTGCTCCCAGTGCTCCGATGCGAAAAACATTTTTTAAAATGTTCAAAAAATTCTGAAAAAAATGCAGCACATCGACGGAACATCGATGTCTCTTGTCAAAAAAATTCAAATCAGAATTCGAAACATTGCTCGAGATACAAAAATGACAAATTTGACATCAATGTGATAATGGGCCAAAACTAAAGCCCAACTTATGTTATGTACAAACATTTGTCATTTTTGTATCTCAAGCAATGTTTTGAATTTTGATTTGAAATTTTGTGACAAGATACATCAATGTGCTGCATTTTTTTCAGAATTTTTTGAACATTTTAAAAAATGTTTTTCGCATCGGAGCACTGGGAGCACCCTAGGCCTGGGAGCACTAGATACTTTCCCGCTAGGAGGGTCCGTCCGTGAGCATGTAGTTTTTCCTAATTTGAATAATTATGTTATTTGCAATTTCCTTCATTATAAATCAACCTGAACATTTTCTTATGTCCTAAACCATTTATTGATTTTTTTTCAACAATTTTTAAATTTAAAATTATCAACAAAAGTTTCAAAAACTCGAACACTTTTTCCAAAATTGTTAAAAAAATCCTAACAATAGCTGAAAATTCTGGACAAAATAGTAAAACATATACTTTAAAAAACATTACCAACTTTGTTTGAAAAGCATACATTTCTTAAATTTGTGAACAAACGATTCAAAAAAGGGGAATTTTTTTGAAAATTCTTGAATACTTTCAAAAAAATTAAACAATATTTGAAAGCAAGAAAGTTTTTGGGTATTCCAGACAATATTTCAATTTTTCAAATCGATTTCAATAATTAATAAATTTCAAAAAGGAGAAAAATAATTAACAAAATAATAAAAGAAAAGGGAAACAACTAAGAAAAGGTTAAGTCTTGGCCCAGCTAGGCAACGGCATCGCTCCCGCTAGGCGCCTGATGGGCTGACCCAAGCATTCGGGGTTTGAAAAAGTTCACTGATTTTGAAAAAAATATTCTCAAATTTGATACATTCTGCAGATTAAAAAATCACTATAAAAAGTTTAACGATTTTGAAAATAAAGTTCCTGAATTCGATGTTTTAATCAGATTTGGAAATAAGTTCAGGAATTTGAAAAAAGTTCACGTGCTTCGATAAAAAGTTCGTAAAAGTTGATAAGAGATTGTGGATTTGAAAAACTTTCATGCTTTTGAAACAAAGTTCATACATTAAAAAATTCATGTATTTAAAAAAAGTTCAGAAATTTTAGAAAATGTTCATGACTTCGAAAGGTTGATGAATTTAAGAAAATTCACGATTGTAAAATAAAGTTCATGAATTTTTGAAAAGGAAAAGTGAAATGAAAAAAAAGGAAGAGAAAAGGAAAATAACAAAAAAATCCGCTCGAAACAATAACCAAGAATACAAAAGAAAAACCAAACAAGAAAGTTGTGTGTGTTTTTAGCATTAGTTTGAAGAAGAAAAAAAAGTAAATTAGGTATGTCAGGTCAGTTGTCTGACTTGGTTAGTACAATTGCACTTAATCAGGAGGTCAAGAGTTGGAATCACGTGGCAAGACCATTTTTTTAGGTTTAACAAAAAAGAAAAGGAGTAAATGAGCCAGGCCCGAAGTATGAGGAGGGGGGGGGCGGGGGGGGGGGGGGGGGGGGGGGAGGGGGGGCGTTGAATAGGATCGAGCGGTGCGTACACAAGGCGTGCTCAATACATGCGATGTACTTTTAAAAAAGACCACCCTACACTTTACTATGAAGAGATGTCCTTCGTTGGTTTGTTTAGGAGAGGCATTTTGAAGCAGAAGTTTTTTTTTGCATAGATTATTTATTTTTGAATATCATACTTGCATGGGTCAGTATGTCTGGATTCTACTTGAGTAGAAGTATATCTTATAGCTATCCAGTATACAATGTGGTAACTAGTTTTGCTTTTATACATACTTTTTTTATGATAATATAAAATATCGTAGAACAATTGTTCTACAGTTTTGGCTAAAAAAAGTATACAATGTGGTAGTGAGGACTGTCGTTTTGGAGCCTGGGCTCATCTACACGCCTCCATGAACAGTAAAAAGATAGCAAAAATATTTTTTAAAAATTGTTATCTTTTGACATCCAAGCTGCTCGTGCGCTAGGAGCGTGCAGATTTCCATAGCGAAAAAATGTTCAAGGAGATGTAGACGATTTTTTTTGGCTCTCAATAAAACTTAGAAAATAGACACCCTGAAGGCCCAATTTTGTTTTTAGTGTGTAGAGCTCCTCGATTATCATTTCACCATGACAATTTGCATGCTTTTTGTGCGGAAAAACTTCGAATCTATTCATCTTCAATCATAACAGTACAATGAACATCATAAATAAAAGTTACATCCAGATCATGACAATTTGCATGCTCCTAGCGCACTCGGGCATCGGGTGCCAAACAATTTCAGTTTTTTTTTCTTGCTATTTTTTTCTGTTTATTTGGAACAAATGAGTGTCGGCTCATCTGTGGATTACCTTTATGGAAGTTTGCTTTACATACTAACAAAAAGGAGAGCAAAATCATGCTCCTGGCTTGTACACCAAACCCTGCACCGCCACCGAGACTGACAGAAGAATGTGTGCAGGGTGTCTGCGTAAAAATGATCGCTGCTGGCGCCGAGCATACTACGGCCATAACTGAAGATGGCCATCTCTACGGATGGGGCTGGGGTCGGTACGGCAACCTAGGTCTCAGCGACCGCGACGACCGATTAGTCCCGGAAAAGGTTTCTTCCGTTGAGGTGGGTAATCTTTTGCGGAATCTTCTCCCGATACTGTGCTGATTCAACTGTTTACTGTAAGTTTCTGCGTTCTGAACAAGTGCTCGTGCCTGTCTCTAATCTCGCAGGGAGAAAAGATGGTGCTCGTTGCATGTGGGTGGCGCCACTCGGTCAGTGTGTCGTCGTCTGGTGGCCTGTACACGTACGGGTGGAGCAAGTATGGCCAGCTAGGCCATGGTGATTTCGAAGACCATCTGGTTCCACGCAAGCTCGAGGCCCTCAAGGACGTTTCCATTTCTCAGGTACTAAATCTAAGCGCAACTCTAATCTCCCGCGAAGAAAAATGGACAACTCTAACCGATCAAAAAAGAAATCTTAACTCCCCAAAACTGCCGTTTGTGCGAGTTAACATACTCTAACCAATCCCAATGTATTTTCCGAAATGATAAGTGTCACACGTGTGACAAGTAGTAACACCGTCCTAACATTTTTACAACTGAAATTGCCATAAAAATAAAAAAAATAGAATTTGCCATCAAACAGAAAGTTGTTATGCTTCACAACTAAAATTGTTATCCTTGAGTAACTAAACTTGCCATAAAAAAACGTCAGGGCGAAATTGCTTCGTGCCACACGTGTGGCACTTATCAGGATCCTATATTTTTAAATCCTAGAAAAATTTTGTGTCGAGCAAAAAAAGTCTCCTCCTACCTAATTTGGGAAATTCAGGCGGGGGGACTATTCTAGTTCAAATCGCAACCGCTCGCCCCTCCCCCTCAAGGCCTTTACTGTCCCCGCCCTTTCAGAGAGTTCGCCGGCGTCGAAGCCTCCATGCGAGGCAGCCTCCTTCCACCAAGTCATCCCATCGTCTAGATGACTATGGCAACAACCAAGCTCGACCACAAGCTCATTCGGCAACCAAGCTCGAGCACTGCCACCTACTGAAGCCGTCATTAGCGAGCTCTCAGCCCGTGCCCGGGAGAACCAGCAAAGCCCTCTCACACAACCGCCCCGTGCCAACCCCCCCCCCCCCCCCCCACCGTGCGCGCGACGACTTGCCCAACTTGGTGCACCTACTCTAATCTTCTTCTATTTTCCCCTTTTATGCCACAATTTCTAAACGAGTAGGGCATATTGGTAGATGAGCATCAATGTTCATGATTTCTTTGATGAATCATCGTCTGAGGAGGAGGAAGATGATGAAGATTTCATAATGGACTTGCTGATGATAATGCATGAAGAAGGATCAAAGCATGTCTTCGGCGAGGCTGTAGGTACATTTGGCGCAATAGGATAGATGATCATGCCAAGATGATGACCGATTACTTCGTCGATAGTGCGGTGTAGCCAGATTACCTATTCAGGCGATGCCTCAAAATGTCGAGGGGGCTCTTTCTACCCATTTGCTATGCAATCAAAATGCATGATCCTTGGTTCACTCAAAGGAGGTGAAGGTTAATAGGCGACTAACCATTTTTATTCTCTTTTCCAAAATTAAGGGATACAACAATAATATAGTTTATCTAGATATACAACTAGATGGACAACCTATACGCCAAGCTCACAAAAAACAGCAAGCTAGAAAAATACACAATAAAGCTAGTTTGCAACAAGGAAAGAAGTAACCGCAAGTGACGTGATGATGTAGTTCCCGGAGTTCCCTCCTTTGGGGGAGGTCTGTCTCTGTTGGAGAGGTGTGGCGGCATGAAACTCACCGAGCGTCACAATGACTCGCCTTATTCTATCCGTGCCCTCGCACAATGCAACGTGCCATGATTCCACTATTCGATGCCCTTGGAGGCGGCAACCGGAACCTTCACAAACAGGGTTGAGGCGATCTCCACAACTTAATTGGAGGATCCAAACAACACCATGAAGCTTTACCACAATGGATTTGAGCTCCGAGGTGACCTCTTCCGTCTAGGGTGCCCAAACACCCAAGAGTAACAAGATCCATAAGGGATAGTAGGGGGAATAAAATTTCCTTTGGTGTAAGTGTAGATCTATGTCTTCTTTCCCAAATCCTAGAAGGTCAACAAGTTTGTTTGGCTAGGGAGAGAGATCGAGCAAGATAAAGTTTTGGGCATCAAAGGAGGAGAGAGAGAGAGAGAGAGAGAGAGAGAGAGATGAAAGAGGTAGGTCAGAAGGAGGAAGAAGATCCCCTTTATATAGCTCCCCCCAATCCAACCGTTATGCCAGAAATTACACTAAGGGGTACTATCGCTAACCTGAGAGCAGTACTACCGTGACCCCCGTTGAGCTACACTTCAAAGGTTGAGCGGTATAACTGCTTCGGGGTACGGTAGTACCAGCTAAAATGAACTAGCTAGTAGGCCTAGCACTTGGTCTGGTAGTGCTGCCCCAACAGCGTAGAGGTACTACTGGCCTTGTGCACGGTACTACATGCCTATGGGTGGCCAGAAGCAATACTGCTCCCATGAAGGGAGCGGTACTATTGCTCACTACCCCGGTACTACCGGGTAGTGAAAACCTGAACCGACAGTTTAGAATGGAGAACTCCTTGAATGTCGGGAAGGAAATGTGGGTGCAAATTTGGTTTTGTGCACGTGTTTGATTTCACCCATACCTTCCGACGTGGCCCTCTCTTAATAGTATGGTTTTCCTACGACCCAAAGAAAATAAATCGCCGGAACACGCTCTTCAATCTTTTTTCTTTCAGAGGGAAACCTAACCTTCTTGGGCCACTTCCAAATATATTTGTGTAGCTCAAGCACACGATTAGACTGCTTTTTTTGCCTTCAACACCAAAATCACTTAGGGAGGGAAATGCACTCTCAGGAGGGATGCTACTGGAACTACAAATGAGCTCATAAAGCACAAGTGGCAACTTGCGTGGGATGAATAACAATGTAATATATCATCGTACGGTCCATTTCTTGATTTTTTTTACTATATGATTCATTCTTGGATGACGTGTTGTGTTGGAATATCGTTGAAATATATGAATGATTTACATGAAGTTCTGAATTAATAAGTTGCCAAAAAGTGGGTGAAATGGACTTTAAGTTAGAAAAAGGAAGTGAGAACTAGTGAAATAAAAGTTATAGGGATTTAAGTTTTGGGGGTCAATTAGAATGTCACCCAAAAATACGAGAGTTTTTTAGGGTTAGGTTTTTGAAGCGTGCTTTTGTGAATCAAATTTTGAGGATCGACTAGAGTTTCCCTTATACAACATACTAACCTTCCATAATGGTTTTTACTAGGGTCCACTTGCTAGAACTTGGGGAAATGGTTTCCAAAGGGTTCAATTTTTTTTTTTTTTGAAAAGTTCCAGGGCCTGTTAGATTCACAAGGTTTCAAAACACGGGATTAGGAAATACCCTTGAATAGGATAGGATTGCATGTGGAAAGCAGAGGACCGTGAAAACACATAATTCTATAAAAGCGGGTGTTTGATTTGTAGGAATAGGAAAAACACAGGGATCCTAAAAATTATGGTTAAAATAAGGTTCATATTCAAAGGTAAGATGGATTTAATATTGTTCTACTTATGGAATTTGTCTTGTTCTTTGTGGACATGCATGTAAAAAAGAGGCTTAAGTGGATTGGAATTTATTTGTTTTTCCTACGGAACTCAACCCAAAGGAGAAATTCCTACGTTTTCCCAATGGTCCATTCCTTTGAATCAAATGCATGAATAGTATCACCATATGAATTTTATTTATTTATTTATTAAGACATGATCTGGTGGTGTAGATTGCAGGTGGGTGGAGGCATACAATGGCTGTCGCTTCAGATGGGAAACTCTACGGATGGGGGTGGAACAAGGTGATTAGTCATATACTTGTATTTTTCTTCATATAATATATGGTTCCCTTATCTGCATTAATTTTGCTTTCATTGCATCATTTCTTATGTATGAACATCAAATTCATTTGGTCATTGCATATGATGTTCATCATTCTATTCTATGAGCACACACCTCTATTAATGTATAATGTGATTCATAGAACATAGAGAAATGAAAGTTGAGGACTTGGTCTCCTTATTATGCATCTTTATAAGTTATCACCTTTTTGGAAATTCATCTATTATTGTTTTGCCTTGACATAACCAACCCACCGCTTCAGCTTGCTACCAAACACAACTGCCAACACACATAAGCATGTTCGATAAGGAAAACCCACTGAAAGCGTGAGCTTATGCTATATGCCATTGCTAGCAGCCTGTATCCAATTCATTATCTGATGCTGGTCTTGTTTTGGGTACCGATTTAGCTTGAAAAATTACACCTGTACAGTGAAACAAAACCATTCTGGTTACATCTTGTTGTCACTTCTCTTCTTCTTGCCCTGACCCGTATTTTCAAAATGTAGTTTGGCCAAGTTGGTGTTGGAGATGATGTGGATCACTGTTCCCCAGTAGAGGTGAATTTTCCGGATGAACAGGTGCGTCAAGTATTTTTTGCACAATCGTTTTCTCATAAAAATTAACTAAAGGATATGGTTGTGGCTTGGGGCTGCAACGTTTATGATTTGTTTCATTAAATCATGTGACGATGCATTCCACATTCGATGCTATGATCTAGTTTTGTTCTTTAGTCTCATTTACATATGGGTATGTGGATTGCAGAAAATTGCACAGGTTGCCTGCGGATGGAGGCATACTCTTGCCCTGACAGAAAACAAGAATGTTTTCTCATGGGGCAGGGGTGCCAGTGGACAGCTTGGTCATGGTGAAATAATCGACAGGTAAACACTTATCAAGTACATGCCAATCAATTCTTTTTCTTATATAATATAATGTACGATAAATGAATCGACAAAACGATTGCACCTTGTGAAGGAACACACCCAAGATGATCGATGCCCTGAGCCTGGACGGGACTGCTTGCAAGCAGCTGGAGTCATCAAACGCTGTTCCAATGACAGGTTTGCATTTACATTTATTTTAGACAAAGGTTTGCATTTACAATTTTTTTTCGAAAAAAAAATAGTCATCAAACTCTGCTGGAAGGTCTGTGCACATGCATTTCCTGATGTTCAGTTTACGACATGTCTTCATATTTTCAGCTAAAGTCTGGGTCCCTCCTTCGAAGCGATTCGCCATCGTCCCTGAGGAGAATGTGAGCAAGCGGCTTTAAGAGAATATTGTCATGTGGATCGTCTGCTATTGTAGCACCGTCACTGATACGCCACTTCACATTTTCTGTTTCTAGGTCAGTAAACCAGGCAATGGAACCGACAAGCACGCGCCTGAAGGCGATGCCAAGAGGATGCGCGTCTGAGCATATGTCCTTCTTCCACCTTCCTTGGCCACCTATCAGTAATTCAGTATACAAATAAGCTTACTTGCTTGGACAACTTTCTCCTTCACCATCTAATAGTATACATGGTGCCCAGTTTTAGTGCATTGTCTTCATCCTGAAGTAATGATGTATTTAATGATGTGCTATAGACTCTAGCGGTTTCAAAAGGTATTGACCAAGGTGGGCAGCCGCTTGTTAAATTTTCAGTTAGAGGGAACTCCCGGTACTAGTAATTTGTCAAGAGCGTAATAAAATAATCAGTTTTGTTAATTCTCACATAACTCAGAATTAACAAAGTCTAAATCATTCGTGGTTGTTATATTCAGAGCAACTAATTGAGGGGTATCCTGTGCGGGAGCCTCTCAAGGGTCGCTCCCTTTGAATTTTATTTTATTTTTATTTTTCTGTACGCGTTTTTAGGTTTTAAATGATTTTGTTTTTGTTTTTTCAGCCTTTCGGTTTTGCTCGGTTTTCCCTAAGTTTTGGACGAATTGTTTTTGCGTGAAAAATATGTTTTTTTTCTCCCGCGAGAGGCACATATTTACTTCCACGAGTGTGCCTCTCGAAAAAAAATGAAAAAATGTGGTTTTTTTCGTAAGAGGCACAGATTTGTCTCTCGGAAAAAGAAACGACATGTTTTTTCTTTCATGAGAGGCGTAGATTTGCTTCTCGTGGAGGTACAATTTTGCTTCTGCAAGCTGTGCCTCTCGAAAAAGGAAAAAACATATTATTTTTCTTCCGCGAGAGGCACAAATTTGCATCTTGTGGAGACACAACTTTGCTTTTGCGAGAGGCATAAATCGGTTTTTTTTCTTCCATGAGAGGCACAGATTTGCTTCTTATGGAGGCACAGTTTTGCTTTCACGAGAGGCACAATTATGGCTCCCGAAAAAGCAAAAAACATGTTTTTTTTTCTCTCGCGAGAAGAGGATGTGTCTGAGCATATGTTCTTCTACCACCCTGCTTGGACACCTATGAGTATACAATAAGCTAGCTTGGTCAGCTTTCTCATTCACCATCTACTAATTTTAGTGTGTTGCCTTCATCTTTAAAGTGGGCAGTTGCTTGTTAATTTTTCAGTTAGAGAGGGAACTCTTAAAACTTTTGATATATCTAAAGCGTAATAAAATAATAGAAATCTTGTAGAGTTGATGTTTGGTAGAAGTGGTTTTAGCACGGAATGCCCCTCGTGCATCTGATTTAGTGCACGAATTTTAAAGTAGTGACACATGCCAATCCCCATGGGCACACTGCTCCCTCCCGTGCACCCTTCTTGGGGAATGACCCCATGTAGCATGTCATCTGTCCATGTAGCAAGAGCTACTCTAGCAGAGTCATTATATCGTCCCCATCGCCATAATAACCGCTATGATGACGATTTTGATCCCAAAAATTACTCTAGCAGAGTCACCATGCCTGACAAGATTACCATAATTTATGTAGTGCCCTCCATATATGACCTCCTAACCTCCATATATGGCAACTTTGGGCTGAATTTTTGAGCGCGCTTCATATGACAGTTGCATCTAAAGCGCATGTGGCGCGAAAACTTCAGGTAACCTCCACCTCATGTGGGATTACAGAGGTTTGGGGAAAATGATGTCCCATTGACAAGTGGGTCTCATGATTATGAATGCAGTAAACATGAAGCTCTGAGTTTGTGCGTCGCCTCCCTAGCCTCCATATCCGTATGGGCGCACTTCATATGGCGGATGACGATCACAAATATGGCGACTCTGCTAGAGTTGCTCTAAGCATGCAGTTGCTGGAAATTAGGTATGAGAACTTATCAGCATAGCATGGCAAATTGTCCTGTTGTAGCATGGTAAATTCCTGGACATGCATGGCAACTCTCTCTATTGTACCAGAGCAATTTTTGTTTTGAGCCTCACTTCGGTACAACCCCCTCCACTAAATGTACAAAGGGCAATATAGACTTTGGCAAATCGTACCCGGTTTCGTATGTATGGTGGGTTGCCTACCGGAACATATACGACGTACGTGGAAGGATCTCTCGCTGAAGCGATACAGTAATGGGCCGGCCCATTACGACACACTTTCTTACAAGAAATAGGGAGTTAAAAAGGGAGAAGGAGGGATCGATGTCGGGTCTCCTGGTTGCTAACCAGCACTACGAGCCATTGCCAACTTTGTGATATAATAGTAACATGACTTACTTGAGGGTAAAAAAGGCAGTTTTTCACTTGTTTTTTTCTAGGTTTTCTTTGTATTTTTCACCGGTTCTTCTTTTCTTTCTCTATTTTCACTGGTTTTTTTTCTTTTCTTTCCCTTTTTCTCTCTTTCCCTTTGGTTTTCTTTGTTCTTTCTTGGTTTTCATTGCCATTTTCTTTTCTTTGGTTTTGTTTGTTTCTTTCTCATTGTTCATCATGTTTTCTCTCTTGGGTTTCACTTTTTTATACACATTTTGGTACATATCTAATACATTTTTCTAATGTACATTTGACATTTTTCAAATATAAGGTTAATTTTGAATACATGGTCAACTTTTTTTATACACATGTAACAATTTTCAAATGCTTGGTTAAATTTTTTTCAAATACAAATTCAACACTTTTCAAATGCTGGGATTAACATTTTTTATACACATTGTAACATTTTAAATGCTTGATTAACATTTTATGAATACATGAGAAATATTTTTTCTATACACATTTAATATTTTTAAAACACTTGATTAACATTTTTCAAATATCAAAATAACATTTTTTGAACACATGGTCAACATTTTTTCTATACACATTTAAAATATTTCAAATACCAGATTAACATTTTTTAATACAAATATTAATCTGGATTATAAATGTTTATAGAAAAATGTTTATAATCCTTGAAATTGAAAAGTGACTGATTAAAAAAATGTTCTCTACAAATATAAAAAATGTTTTCTACAAATATAAAAAATGTTTTCTATAAACATTTAAAAAATGACCAATTTCAAGGATTATAAATATTTCAAATACCAGATTAACATTTTTTCTATAAACATTTTAAATATTTCAAATACCTGATTAACATTTTTTGAAAAACATTTAAAATATTTTTGAATTTTGTACAAATATTTGAAGGCACGAGCAAGTTATTCATGCACATTCAACATTTTTTAGATTCTTGATTAATATTTTCCAAATGCTTGATTAACATTGTTTTTAATTACATCAACTTTTTTCATACACATTGTATTTGTTTTATACTTTTTCGTATACATGAGAAACACCCTTTCTATACACATTTAACATTTTTAAACACTTGATTAAAGTTTTTGGAAATGTTTTATGTAAAGTATTTTTTAAGATAGAATATCTAGAAATATAATAAAGTAAAATAAAACAAAAAACGAAAAAAAGATAGAACGAGAATATGTCGGGCGGTCTTTTTCTCACTATTTTTTCCGCTTGTTTTCTGTTACGTTTTTCTTTCCTTTTTTCCAAAAAATGCTCGTGCCTTCAAATATTTGTACAAAATTTCAAAAGTTGATAGCCTTTTCAAATTTTTCTCAAAACATATAAATATTCACATTTTAAAAAATTGTATAAAAATGGCGCCAATATTTTTCTGACATCTGTCTGATGACCCCAAGTTTTTTCATGCCTTGTATGACCAATTCAAGGCAACATACCAAGGTGCTTTGATTTCAACAAGTTTTGCATTTTTCTGCAGTTTTCTCGGTCCAAAAAGGCCAATAAATGCTCAGACGTGTCCTAACTTATATACGGTGTCAGAAATCATTCAAACCTGACATGGATGTCTACCATGGGCATACTCACCTGCCTGCAAAAGTCATGGTTATTTTAAGAATGTCCAAAAATAAACTATGTTCAACATAGAGTGTTCGGTTAAAGGCCAGAAGGGTCAATATGAGAGCACGTTGTTTTTTGATATCCTTGAAAGTGCCCTAATTTTTTTCCATGGCATTGTATGAAAAATTTAGGACACCATGCTAAATTGTTTTAGTTTTTGATAAATTTTACATTTTCCGGAGTTCTCTCAGTCAAAAAAGGCTGATAAATGGTTGGACGTGTCGCAATATGCATACGGTGTTGAAATCATTCAACCCTAACATGGATACCTACCATGAACATCCCCATACATTTTCAAAATTTGAGGTCATTTCAAGAACGTCTATGAATAGAGCATGTTGAACTGAGAGTGTTCAGGTAGGCCAGAAGGCTCCGTGAGAGAGCATGTTGTTTCTTGACATCCTTGAAATTGCAGAACATATTGTAAAATTGTAAGAAATACTTGATTTTTTTTGCTATACCAAACAACTTTTCTAATTTTGAACATGTTTCAGAAAGAATGAAATAGTCCAAAACAAAGAAAACTGAATTAACTAAAAATGAGAATATAAGTGCATCTAGTGCTACCCATAGTTGGTTTTGGAGTATTGACGACAAACTTGGTTGAGAGACTAATGTGTTTGTGAGAATTGCGTGATAACACAGGTAGTAGTCCCTTATTGATTCGGTTTACCTACTAGAGATGACCCCTAAAAATGTGTGAAGACATTGAAGACAATGGTGGTCTGTGAAGATATTCACTTTGAAGACTATGACATGAGAAGATATTCACATGAAGACTATGGAGTGCGAAGACATAGTTGTTTCGTAGTTTCCCTTTCTTCTTTGTTGAGTCATAGGAACCACTGTACTGTTAAGTGGGGTCCAAGTAAACAAAGTCAGAGTGACTGATGTGATGCTCAACCAAATTCTATGTATTCGAGCGAAGACAATGAGATCAAATCTTATCCAGAGCTAGATAAGTCAGCTTTACTTGTATCCCAAGTCAAGCTGCCGCGTGTGTTTGAAATCTGACCGTTGGACACGTGTCAGTTCCTTAGTGACCCAGGGTCATTTCAGACAAATCAGGTCGGGTTGCCTCCTGGCTATAAATAGCCCACCCCCTACACCATAAATTAGTGGCTGCTCAGAGTTAGTGCACAGCTTTTGTCATTTGAGAGCAACCCACCTCCGAAGCGTTTGAGAGAGAGAGAGAGAGATCCTTGCGAGGACAAAGCCCTAAACACCCGGAGCCAAAGAGTGTTAGGCATCATTGAAGTCCTTCTGTCTGCGTGACCTGAAGACTTGTTACACTTGAGGACTGTGAATCCTCCAGCCGGTTAGGCGTCGCGTTGAGCATCCAAGAGTCATCGTGGATCGCCGGTGAACGAAGTATGTGAAGGTTTGGAAGTCTACCTCGAATACTTACGAGAGTGATTGGGCGAGGACTGGGTGTCCTTAGCTCAAGGGGAATAAGGTGAAGACGCGGTCTTCTGAGTTAAATCTCAGCCTCCCTAACCAGAAGTACAGTTGTCACAGCAACTGGAACTGGTCTACCAAATTCTTGTCTTCACCAAGCAACTGGTTCTATCCTTCACTTTTCTTTACTTTACAATTTGTCTTCATAAAGTCATTGCCTGATTGTATGATCCGAGTGTCTTCACTGCTTGAAGTCTATTTACTGTTAGGCTTCATACTTTCTTCCATCCTGATCCATACTACCTAGCTGCTGATAGTCTTTGTGCTTTCACTTCATTGCTTACTTGACTATGGTCTGTCTAGTGTAGTCTACCTTCCGCTACATATCAATAGGTTCATTTCTACTGTTTGTCTTCAAAGCCCTCGTGTTTTGAAGACTTTCATAAAAATCGCCTATTCACCCCCTCTAGTCGATAACTAGCACTTTCAATTGGTATCAGAGCAAGGTGCTCCCTTGTTCTGTGTGATTCGGTTTAACCACCTGGAGTTTTAGCTATGTCAACTACAGGGATAATCAAGGTCTCCGCTGCGTGGCCTATCTTCGATGGCACTGATTACCCCTACTGGAATAATAAGATGCGTATGCATCTTGAAGCCATTGACGTCGACCTCTGGTATGTCGTCAAGAACGGCGTTCCCAAGGTCGGTGAAGGTGTCACCGCTGCTCATATCAAGAGGTTCATTCAACTGGACTCGACCGCCAAGAACATCATCTGTGGTCATCTGACCAAAGGATAGTATGGCCGTGTGAGTGCTCTGGAAACTGCAAAGCTAGTCTGAGACTGGCTCTTCAAGGTCAACGAAGGCGTCTCAACCCAAAGAGACTCAAGGATTGATGCTCTTCGCAACCTCTTCAACCACTTCAAGAGAACTGACAATGAGAATGTCCATCTCATGTTTGATCGCCTCACTGATATCACAAATGAGCTTCGCGCGCTTGGCACCACTGAGATCACCAAGCACGAAATCGTCAAGAAGCTCGTGAGATCACTTGATAGCTCATTCGACACCCTAGCCCTGATGATTCAAGAATGTCCTGACTTCAAGACTCTCGATCCGTCTGACATACCTGAGAGGCTCAACACACATGAGTTCCGGTTATCTGAGAAAAGAGATATCTATGGTCCCAACTATGGCCGAACTCATGCTTTGAAGAAAAATGTTGTTTCCTAATCTGAAGAAGAATCTGACTGCAGTTCTGGTGATCCCGAAGACATTGGAAGGGGGCTAGCTATGCTCGTGAAGAAGTTCCAAAAGTTCTCCAAGAAGAAAGGCTTCAGAAAGTCTTCAAGATCCAGCTCAAGAAATGATGAAGCTTCCTCTCGTGACTACAAGAAGAGAACATGCCACAAATGCAAGAAACCTGGTCACTACATCTCTGAGTGTCCACAGTGGGACAATGAGACCAAGAATAAGAAGATCAAAGAATATGATTATGATGACAACAACAAGAAGAAATCCTCAGAGTCTTCTTCAAAGTCTTCATCGAAGCCTTCATCATACAAGAAGAGCTCATCAAGCAAGGCTCGTGCGTTTGTTGGCAAGGAAATGGATTTAGAGGAGTCTACTTCTGAGGAGGCAGAGGTGGAGTCAGAGGAGGAGTCAGATTCAGGCATGGCAAGCTTGGCTCTAGCTTCAACATATGTCGCCAAGTCCATCTTCAACACTGAAGACAATGACATCGTTGCCAACGCTGATGCTGATGATGAGGATGACTCTGCTCCTACCTACTGCTTCATGGCACGTGGTGCCAAGGTAAACTCACGCGATGCTTACTTTCAAACATCCGGTGAAGATGACTCTGAATGTGGATCTAAACCTAGCTACAAAACACTTGCTAAAATTGCAACAGAACAAAAATGCTATGGAACACATTCAAATGTTGCTAGACAAAAGCGATGACCTGTTGGACACAGAAATGACTCAAACTCAGTCCTTAATTGAAGACATTAAAAATCTTCATGTTAAGTACGAAGAACTTGAAGGTCGTCATGAAACCCTCTCAGCCACTCATGAGAAGCTTTCCTATGATTATCTTCAAAGGAAGCAAGAACTTGAGAACCTGAGAGCATCTCATGAAGATATTCAAAAGGAGAATGAGTCACTTCGCGCTCAACAGATCAATACCGCTCAGGAAGACTTTGAGCCACCATATTTAAAATGTCTTGAGCGTGATAATGCTATCTCTGTTGCTGAATGTTCTACTACTGCTACTGTTGCTATGTCTTCAACTGCTGATGTGGAAACTAACCCCTCTTCTGAGGATACCACTACTATTGCCGATGAGAATGCTAGGTTGAAGACATTGCTCGAAACAGGGATGTACAAAAGCCTCAAAGGGCATCAGACTCTTTGTGATGTCCTCAAGGAACATATTCTGAACCAAAACCCTAGGAAAGAGGGTGTTGGGTTCGAGAGGAAAATGAACGTTGATGGTTCATACTGGAAGCCTGAGCAGTACCCCAAAACCACATGGGTTGATGCAAAGGGTCCTTCAGTGGATCCATCTACCTTATCTGGTTTCACTTGTGCTAACCTGATTATCATTGATGAATCCTTTGATGCAAACTATAAAATGTTTAAGAATCAGAATGGTGAAGTGTTTGCCAGGTATATTGGTACTAACTGCAGGAATGGACCACCTTTGAAGAAGATATGGGTGCCCAAAAGTTGTCTTGAGAAGCTTCCTGTGAATGTCATCATGACCCCACCTGGGAAGAAGACAAACCCCAGACCAAAGGCTTCATATGGTCCAAAGGCTTCATACAAAAAGTGGACTCATCAGAGTCACCCTAACGCCAATTTTTTGTAGGGAAACCATACTCAGACGTATGAATATGAGCGTGTTTCATCAAACCGCTATGTTCATAAGACCGAGAACTATTCTGCTTATTCTTATGAGTATTATTCACCTCTTGCAAGGCTATTTGCTAGGGCTCCACAACCTAAATTCTCAGATGCTGCACTTAGACTCATTGCTTCTAAGACACCCCATAAGGTGTGGGTGGTTAAGAAGAATTAACTCTCTTTTGCAGGAAATGGTCTCCAGCTGAAATTCAAAAGCTTCTGATGCTTATGTTGGGGACCTAAAACATCTTGTGGGATGCACGATAAAATGCCAAAATGGTCTTACTATGTATTTCATCCTAGGATTCCTTGACAAACATCCTATTTATCCTAACCATGATCTGAACTTTCATAATCCGCTTGTTCGTCAAATGTTTATGAAGGAAATATGCCCTAGAGGCAATAATAAAGTTATTATTTATTTCCTTATATCATGATAAATGTTTATTATTCATGCTAGAATTGTATTAACCGGAAACATAATACTTGTGTGAATACATAGACAAACAGAGTGTCACTAGTATGCCTCTACTTGACTAGCTCGTTGATCAAAGATGGTTAAGTTTCCTAACCATAGACATGAGTTGTCATTTGATTAACGGGATCACATCATTAGGAGAATGATGTGATTGACTTGACCCATTTCGTTAGCTTAGCACTTGATCGTTTAGTTTGTTCTATTGCTTTCTTCATGACTTATACATGTTCCTATGACTGAGATTATGCAACTCCCGTTTACCGGAGGAACACTTTGTGTGCCACCAAACGTCACAACGTAACTGGGTGATTATAAAGGTGCTCTGCAGGTGTCTCCGAAGGTACTCGTTGGGTTGGCGTATTTCGAGATTAGGATTTGTCACTCCGATTGTCGGAGAGGTATCTCTGGGCCCACTCGGTAATGCACATCACTATAAGCCTTGCAAGCATTGCAACTAATGAGTTAGTTGCGGGATGATGTATTACGGAACGAGTAAAGAGACTTGCCGGTAACGATATTGAACTAGGTATTGAGATACCGACGATCGAATCCCGGGCAAGTAACATACCGATGACAAAGGGAACAACGTATGTTGTTATGCGGTCTGACCGATAAAGATCTTCGTAGAATATGTAGGAGCCAATATGGGCATCCAGGTCCAGCTATTGGTTATTGACCAGAGAGGTGTCTCGGTCATGTGTACATAGTTCTCAAACCCGTAGGGTCCGCACGCTTAACGTTCGTTGACGATATAGTATTTATGAGTTATGTATGTTGGTAACGGAATGTTGTTCGGAGTCCCGGATGAGATCACGGACATGACGAGGAGCTCCGGAATGGTCCGGAGGTAAAGATTCATATATTGGATGATATGGTTAGGCCAAGGGGTCAAGCCCACGGGGCTATAAGTCGGTGCAAAAGGATTTTTTCGGAGGCCAGGGGGCCAAACACCGGAGACCCTGGCGTCTGGCCCTGGGCCAGATGCCGAGGCCCATGGCGTCCAGAGGCCAAGGATTGTGGCGTTTGGTCCTGGAGTCCGAGTGGGACTCTTGCCTTTCGGGCAAAATCGACTTTGAGGAGGTTTTTGCTCCAAGTTTCGACCCCAGGGCTCAACCTATAAATAGAGGGGCAAGGCTAGCACCAAAGACACATCAAGAAACACCAAGCCATGTGCCAGCAACCCCGTGCCCTCTAGTTTATCCTCCATCATAGTTTTCGTAGTGCTTAGGCGAAGCCCTACGGAGATTGTTCTTCACCAACACCGTCACCACGCCGTCGTGCTGCCGGGACTGATCTACTACTTCGCCCCTCCTCACGGCAATATGGCACCGCCCAATTATGTACCAATACCACAGGGTCACTTCTCCAACCCCACGGAGAACTTAATCACAACATCAGCACGTTTGGCGGCTCTCCCAGTAGATGGGGATGATCCGACAGCGGTGGAAACCCGGAAGATCAGGGAACTTGTCCAAACAGCCCTGGCTCAGCAAGAAACCTACTCCTATAGACGGGATAGGATTCACTCGACTCCTCCGCCCTGGTTAGCTCCACCTCGTCAAAATCGGAGCCCGAGTTACAGTAGACACATGGAGTCAGAAGCCTTGTCAAGTAACGCTCAGCGCCGGAACCAGCCCGGCGGGTATAACCCGGTTCAGGATCGGATACGTCAGGAGGACGAGCGGGCGGCTCACCAAGCGGCTCAACTAGCAGCCCAACAGAACTCACCGGCTTAGCCGACGACTTCCGTTGAAGCGGGGGTTGCTACTAGAACCGGAGGAGTTCCTTGTCTGGTACCGGCTTTACGTAATGTACGTCTGCCCAAGGATTTCAAGGGACCTCGGAAGGTGCCGAACTATACGACCGATTTACAGCCTGGGGCATGGATTGAAAGTTACGAGATGGCTATGGAGCTGCTGGAGGTTAGTGATGAAGCGATGGCTAAATACTTCACCATGATGCTGGACGGAACGGCCCATTCTTTGTTAAAGGGTTTGCCACCCAACTCCATTAGTTCATGGGCGGAGCTAAAGGCCCGTTTCATCCAGAACTTCAAAGATACTTGCAAGCAGTCTATGTCAATTGTGGATCTGACAAATTGTAAGCAGGAAGAAGGTGAATCTACGACTCATTGGGTGCGCCGGGTCAAGGATATAATACATTCGTCTGACAAGATGGATGCCGGCTCAACAGTTCTCATGCTAGAGAAGAATTGCCGCTTTGAGCCTCTGAGACAGAAGCTGGGGCGCCTTAAGCGTGATTGCAACGATATGGGGACGCTGATGGCGGCTTTAGTCAAGTATGCCGATTCTGATAGTACCAAGGATCCCGCGTCTGATGAGGAAAAGACAGGGAAGGGAAAGAAGAACGGTCATGGAAAGGGTCAGCAGCATAACCCGGCGAGTCAAGGAGGTAATAAGCAAAAAGCGGACGGTAACCCGGAATTTGTGGCCAACGCGCAGGGTAACAATCAGAAGCGCAAAGGAAAGCCACCCCGTTTTGGTGGATCAGGTCCGTCTCTCGAGCAACTACTCAATGAACCCTGCCCGAAACACGGCACCCGGGAACGACCAACGACTCATTTATGGAAGGATTGCGCAATCATGAAAGCTTTCAAGAATTCTAATACGTTTGATGGCAATCAAGGCCCAGGCGGCGGCTCAGGAGCCGGCGGCTTTCATGGCCCGGGCGGTGGTTCAGGATCTGGTTTTCAGGGAAGACAGGGTGGTTATAATCAACAACAGTCTGGTCAAGGAGGTCAGCAGCAGCAGTAGTCGGGTTATCAGAGCCATCCGAAACAGTTAAGCAGTGGGCAGTATCACGTGTTCACCACAAGTTTGTGTAAACGTGATCAGAAAGTTCATAAGAGGGCTGTGAATTCTATTGAACCGACAGTCCCTCGTTACTTGAGGTGGTCGGAATAGCCTATTGTCTGGAGCAGGGACGATCACCCTCCCCGGGTCGATAATCCGGGTCAACTGGCCCTAGTGGTGGCACCGCAGGTTGGTGGTTATAAATTTACTAAGGTGCTCATGGATGGAGGTAGCAGCATCAACATCCTCTATTACGAGACCTTTCGGCGCATGGGCTTAACTGACAAGAATTTAAAGACTTCCAACACCGTCTTCCATGGAGTGGTGCCCGGTAAGTCGGCGTATCCTGTGGGGAAGATTGAGCTAGAGGTGGCCTTCGGAGACGAGCATGATTCTAGGGCGGAAAAGTTAACTTTTGAGGTGGTCAAAATCAAGAGTCCATATCACGCTTTGTTCAGGCGGCCGGCCTATGCCAAATTCATGGCACAGCCGTGTTATGTTTATCTATAGCTCAAGATGCCGGGTTACAAGGGTACCATCACTGTGCATGGAAGCCGAAAGGTGGCCCTGGAGTGTGAAGAAGGCGATGCGGCTTACGTCGAGTCTGTCTGTGCAGCAGAGGAGCTCAAATTTTATCAAGATAACGTTGACCCGGCGGATATGACTTCTCTCAAGAAGCCGACTATGGAGCATGACCCGGCCATGAAGTTTAAATCGGCTGCAGATACTAAGCTTGTTGATTTCACTCCGGGCGATTCATCTAAGCAATTCAGCATCAATGCCAACTTGGATCCTAAATAGGAAAGCGCGCTCATCGAGTTCATCCGTGAGAACCGGGACATCTTTGCATGGAAACCTTCTGACATGCCGGGTGTACCGAGAGAACTCGCTGAGCACACTCTTAATATTGATCCGAAGTATAAGCCGGTCAGGCAGTTTCTGCGGCGATTCAATGAAGAGCGACGAAAAGCTATAGGAGAAGAGGTCGCCCGGCTCTTGGCGGCTGGGTTTATTATTGAAGATTTTCACCCGGAGTGGTTGGCTAACCCGGTGCTTGTACTCAAGAAAAACGGTACCTGGCGGATGTGTGTGGATTACACGGACCTAAATAAGGCTTGTCCGGCTGATCCTTTTGCTCTTCCCCGTATTGATCAAATCATTGATGCTACGGTAGGTTGTGCACGTTTGAGCTTTTTGGATGCTTATTCTGGCTATCATCAGATCAAGATGGCAGTTAAAGACCAGGAGAAAACGGCTTTCATTACCCCGTTTGGAGCCTTCTGCTATGTGTCTATGCCGTTTGGGCTCAAGAGTGCCCAGGCAACTTATCAACGGTGTGTACAGAATTGTCTTCATGATCAGATCGGGCGCAATGTTCATGCTTATGTGGATGACATAGTAGTGAAATCCAGAGAAGCGGAAACCTTGATATCTGATCTCAAAGAAACCTTTGACAATCTCCGGGTTTACAAAATGATGCTTAACCCGGAGAAGTGTGTATTTGGTGTGCCTGCAGGCAAGCTTTTGGGATTCTTGGTTTCAAACAGGGGCATCGAGGCTAATCCGGAGAAGATTAAGGCAATCACTTCTTTGGCTAAACCGGCATGTATTAATGATGTTCAACGATTGGCGGGTCATGTTGCCGCTTTGAGCCGATTCATAAGCCGGTTAGGTGAGAAGGCCCTACCGCTGTACCAATTAATGAAGAAGGCAGACACCTTTGTCTGGAGTGATGCTGCTAATGCTGCTTTCGAGGATTTGAAGAAGCAGTTATCCGAGCCGCCGGTTCTTGTGGATCCCATTGACAAAGAGCCTTTGATGTTATATGTGGCTGCTAATTCACGAGCCGTCAGTGTGGCGATTGTGGTAGAGCGCAAGGAGGCTGGTAAGGAACATCCGGTTCAACGGCCAGTTTATTATGTCAGTGAGGTACTCATCGAGTCAAAGCAAAGATATCCTCATTGGCAGAAACTTGTTTACGGGGTGTTCATGGCAAGCCGGAAGCTGAAGCAATACTTCCAAGGTCACCCTATCACTGTGGTAAGTTCTGCCCCCTTGGGAGACATTATTCAGAACAGAGAAGCTACAGGACGAGTCGCCAAATGGGCCATCGAGCTCGGGCCTCATGGTCTGAAATACGTACCGCGCACTGCCATTAAGTCTCAAGCTTTGGTGGATTTCATCAACGACTGGACAGAGCTACAGGCACCGGAGGAGAAGCCCGATAACACTTATTGGATTATTCACTTTGATGGGTCCAGACAGTTGGAAGGCTCGGGGGCTGGAGTTGTATTAACTTCCCCCCGAGGTGACAAATTTTGTTATGTGCTCCGGCTTATGTTTCCTTGCACTAATAATGCAGCTGAGTATGAGGCCCTGCTCCATGGTCTCCGGATGGCCAAAGAGATGAACTTGAGCCGGGTAAGATGTTTAGGAGACTCAGACCTTGTGGTTCAACAGGTGTCAGGCAAGTGGGACTCTAAAGATCCCCTCATGGCGGCTTACCGTTGTGAAGTCGATGCTGTGGCCGGATATTTCAAGGGTTACGTAGTGGAACACGTTGATCGAAGGAAGAATGAGGCGGCAGATGCCTTAAGCCGGTTGGGGTCTCAGCGTAAGCCGGTGCCGCCTAACACCTTTCTTGATGTTTTGCATAATCCTTCCGTTAAGTTACCTACAGAAGAAGATCTGGCAATACCAGACCCGGAGGCACAGCTGGTGGCGGCTCTTCACGTTACCCCGGATTGGACAGTGCCTTATTTGGCTTACATGACCCGGGGAGAGTTGCCAGAGGACGAGACCTTGGCAAGACAAATCATCCGGCGGTCCAAGTCCATGACAATTGTCAATGGCGAGTTACATCATTACAGCGTCACTGGAGTGATTCAACGTTGCGTGTCACCTGCAGAGGGTCAGGAGATCCTTCGTGAAATTCATGAAGGTGATTGTGGTCATCACGCCGGCTCAAAATCTCTTGTGGCCAAAGCCTTCCGTCATGGGTTCTATTGGCTGACGGCTCATGCTGATGCGGAAGACCTGGTCAGTAAATGTGACGGATGTCAGAAATTCTCACGACGAGCCCATGTGCCGGCTCAAGAGTTAAGGATAATTCCAATTACCTGGCCGTTTGCAGTCTGGGGGCTTGATATGGTCGAGCCTTTCAAGAGATCTAAGGATAAAAAGACTCACCTCTTGGTGGCAGTTGACAAGTTCACAAAGTGGGTGGAGGCAGAGCCAGTCAGTAAGTGTGATGCAGCCACAACAGTCCAGTTTATGAAAAAGGTGATTTTTCGCTTTGGTTTTCCACACAGCATCATAACTGATAATGGTACTAACCTTTCCAAAGGAGCTATGGAAGAGTTCTATCAACGAGAGCATATCCGGCTTGACGTTTCAGCTGTAGCTCACCCTCAATCAAATGGCCAAGAAGAACGAGCCAATCAAGAAATCTTGAAGGGTATCAAGCCTCGGCTCTTGGTCCCTTTACAGCGGACGCCGGGTTGTTGGGTGGAGGAGTTATCTTCTGTACTCTGGAGCATCAATACTACCCCTAACAGATCTACGGGTTACACGCCTTTCTTTATGGTGTATGGAGCAGAGGCGGTCCTGCCAAGTGACATCCGTCACGATTCACCCCGTGTGGCGGCTTATGTTGAGGAAGACAATGAAAAAGCTCGGCAAGATGCACTTGACCTGTTGGATGAAGAGCGAGACTTGGCAATAGCCCGCTCGGCGATTTACCAACAAGACCTGCGTCGCTACCACAGCCGCCGGGTTAAAACCAGAACCTTTCAGGAAGGCGACTTAGTGCTCCGACTCATCCAGGATCAATCTAACATACATAAACTATCCCCTCCTTGGGAAGGACCCTTTGTGGTCAGGAAGAATCTGAACAATGGATCATACTACCTTATCGACGTTCGAGAGCATAAAGACTCACGTAAGTCGGAGGAGGAGACCCGTCGGCCGTGGAATATCACCCATCTTCGGCCTTATTATACTTGAGCCGTCAGCTCTAATGTGTATATACTTATACTATGTATATTACATAAAGCAATAAAGCAGGACCTCTGTCCTTTTTCCACTCCCAAAAAAGGTTTATGTGTTTTTCCTTGACAGGTGGTGGAGATAACCAAGGAGAAGCGGATCATATCTGAATCCGGCTTTCCTTTGGTCCGGCTTATGATCATATCTGAATCTAGCCGTTGATCACTTGGGGGCTTCCTGTTCAAACATGGGTCGTATTCGAACCAAAGATAACATAGCTGTCGATACCCACTTGATCGGCATACCGCCAAACCCACTTGGGGGCTTCTTGATCATATCTGAATCATAGCTTAACTCCTTTTGGGTCTGACGTGGATCGTATTCGAATCAGCGTCATTAAACAACTCTTATGGTCACTTGGGGGCTTCCTGTTCAAACATAGGTCGTATTCGAACCAAAGAGAACATAGCTGTCGATACCCACTTGATCGGCATCGCCACAGCCACTGGGGGCTAACAGATCATATCCGAATCTTAGCTCAACCCCTTTGGAACGGGTCACTGATCGTGTTCGAATCAGAAACCCTTGAATTTTGTTCATCATATTTTACAAGTGCCAACATTAGGTATCTTGTGACCCTCTTGAAAATACAATGGAATATATTACAGTCTTCTAGAATTAATGTTAGTTACATCAGGTTGTTAAGAACTAGGTGAACTTATATGTGCCAATTTTCAGGAGTTAAGTTTACCCTCAGGGGTTGGTTTATATAAGCCGGAAAAAACAGCTGTGAGCACTACAGGGCAATGCAAGGTATTTTCGCAAAGGACATAACCAATTCATTCAAACTACAAAGAGAATAATGGTGGCAGCTTATGCAAGAATTAAGGGCCATAAGCATGCGCAAAGGCATAGCAAAACTCAAGGTATCTTCTACTTTGTTACAAGACTCCCCGAGTCTGAATGATGCGGCATTGTTTTCTATGATGACATAAACAGGCGGCACCTGACAAGCTACTCTTGGGGTTGACTTGAAGCCTCTGGGTTATCCTTCTTCGTCTCTCCGCCGGCTGCTTTGTCCTGGAAGGATGATGAGGCCCAGTCAATGCCACTCAAGGCTTCAAACTCAGCTTCATCATCTATTAAACCGGTTGGGTCGACTTCAGGAGCAAAGGTGTGCTTACGGGTTGGAGGGATCAAGCTGACAGCATCATAATGCGGCGCGGGGATTCTCCGATTCTCCTTGTCATAACCCGGCTGACACTTGGTGAGGTCAGTATCGTTCCCAATAAGAGTGGCCACCAGACGTATATCCTTCACACAGGCGGTGAAATCCTTATCATTAAACACGGTGCCATCTTCCTTTAAACTTGGATACCCAAGAGCAATATCAGCGAGGTCTAGTTCTGGAAGCCACGCCTTGGCCCGGCTCAATGCGGCTATAGCTCCGGCTCTTGCAGATACCCGTCTTAACTCTTGGGTTCACTGAGGTAGCACAGCAAGCCGCTTCAGTACATCTTGCAGGAGATAAGGAACATCGTTTGATAAAGCCACAACGGCCAGAGCATGTTGTGACCCGGTGTAGAGTTGTTCTGCCAGAGTATAAACCGCCTTCAGCTTGATCACCATGTTCTGCTTCAGATTTGTGCTCTTGGGGCCTGCGTTATTAAATATAAGGTGAGTCAGAGGAGACAATTAGAATGGTCATTCAAGGAGTTTTGCAGTGTTTAAGGTCTGAGTAAGTCACTCACCAAAGATTGCCGAAACCATTCGAGATATCTGGCGCTTTAAGTCGGACAGTTCGGCCGTTGCTTCCGCAAGCGATGCCTCTGCTGTCTCGGCCCGGGTTATCAGTGCGGCCTTCTCCGATTCAAAATTTTGCTTCAACTTCTCTTGTTCAGAGATGCTGAATTCAAATTTGGAGTTGGCCTTTTCAATTTCACTTTCCTGGGTTGCCAGGCGATTCTTCAAATCAGCAATCTCCAATTCAAATTTACTTATGGTGGCCTGCGTTGCACCGGATAGTAGTCAAAGTTACGGTAAGTACTATTAAGTCCCAAGCACTTTGCAAGCAAAGATACTTGACACTTGGGGGCTAATGTATACCGAAGCTTTCTAAATTATTAAGCCGGTCCTGGATGTTAAGTCCCAAATACCTTGCAAGCAAAGATTTTTGGCACTTGGGGGCTAATGTATATTGCAAGTTAAAGGTATTGTGTTACATCCGGTTCAACTATTTTTTCTTTAAGCTGGGAAAGTAGCTCTAACAATTTTTCTAAATCTACAGCATATTTATTCATAAGCAATAGACTTGGGGGCTGGTACAGTAAGTGTGATTGAAAGTAAGCTAGCATAAGTCATACCTCAGATTTCTGCTGTATCTGCTTCACCATGTCAATTTCCAGGTCACGGCTACTTTGTACTTGATTGATATAGTCGGAGACAATCTCTCCAATACTCAAATGAGTATAGTCAGTGACGTCCAGCTTGGACTTCCGGTGTTCCACCAATTCCTCTTTAGAACACTTGGCAAGTACAGACGGCTGTGCCGGCTCAACAAACTGAGTCTTAAGAATCTCAACTTCCTGATCATTTGCCTTGGCGGGGCTAGGAGCCTCCGGGTTACCAGAATCGTTGAAGGTTTGTTCAGTAGGCGGGTCAAAGGAAGATATAGGAACATCATGAGACGGTTGAGGCAGCGGCTTGTGAGCAGAGGCGTCAGGAGCAGCTGTGCCCAGCTCTGGTTCAGTCACAACCGGCTCTTGAGGCGGCTTATTCTTTTTTGCCCTTTTGCTGGGCTTTACTTGCACACTGTGGAAAAGGTAGACAAGTTAAATACATCAGATATGAGTGAAATAAAGCATAAGGTACAACAAGTTTATATTACCCGGGAGCAGTTTTGAAGGCTGGCATGTTGGCATAGACTCACCGGAGGAAGGTGAAATATCCTGATAGTTGGAGTCAGAATAATTGAGGGCTGACAAATGAAACCCGCCAAAGGAAAAAGAAGGTGTAAATCAGAGATAACCTCAGTCTGGCATTTCCTGGTCACATCAGGTAAGCCGGAGGAGAGCTCCGCATCTTTGCTGGTCCGGGTCTGCCTCCGGCTCTCATAAATCTGTCGCTTCAAAAGAAAGTCAGGATCTTGGTAAGCCAAAGGATGTGAAAATCTTACTTTCCGGGTTACTCTTTGAATTTTCTGACGCGGCTGAAGCTCGGAGTCGGAGGAGATTACAATTACCTCTTCCTCAACGGGTTGGCTGTTGCCCGTGTCTTCCTGAAAGAAGGTTAGCATCAGTAAGGTAGAAATAAAGGAGAAAGGGAAATTCAAAGGTTAGCTCTTCCTCGTTATCATCAGTATCATCAAGCTGAAACAGCTCAGAGGCGCTTGGCTTCCTTTTCCTTGAGGTGGAGGGTTTGGTGGTTTTCTTTTCGGCTCTCTTGGCCACCCTGGTTTTCTTGGCCGCCTCATGATCATATTGCGTGTTCCAGAAGTTATCATTTGCCTGTAAAAGGTTATAACTAGTTATGCGTAAGAATACAGCCTAACATGATGAAACATAACCCGATGGCTGGAAACTTACTGCAGGGGCTGGGTTCTTCTGGTAAAAAGGTAGTAAGCCGAAGGCATTACTATTCACTGTGCCCTCTTTCAACAAGGACTGAGTTGTAGCTTCCACTACGTCATCTGGTAAGTCGTCAGGGTTATGACGTTGAGGGTCATTCTTCTCGCCTGAATAATTACACATTAAGCCAGGGCGGCGGCTTAACGGAATTATTCTCCAAGCAATCCAGACTCGGACCAAGTCAATGCCATCTAAGCCGTTCCCTAAAAGAGATTTAATCCTCTTGATTTTGGGGGTGAGTGGAAGGCGTTCAATAGCTGTCAACTTATCCGGCAGCGGGTGAGTAGGTTCAAGGCGCAATGCGCGGAAGCCGGGCAGTGGATTTTCGCCAGCCGGAGAAGTATCTTGGTAGTAGAACCATGTCTGGTTCCAGTCCTTTGGATGACTCGGCAATTCAGCGTAAGGGAACAGGCAGTCTCTCCGCCTTTGAATTGATATGCCCCAAGCTCCAGACTGGGCCCGCTGGCCCGTTCATTCTGCCGGTTCAAATAGAACAATTCCCTGAACAGGAGTAGGCTGGGTTCTTCTTAAAGGTAAACCTCACAGAAAACTTGAAAGTTGCAGATATTTGACACGGAGTTGCGCCTGATGTCTTGAGGTCTTAAGTCAAAGAAGTGCAAAACGTCTCGAAAGAATTTTGAACCGGGAGGAGCAAATCCCCGGCTCATGTGATTGGTAAAAATGATCACCTCCCCTTCATTGGTTTGAGGTTTCTCTTCAGACGGGTCAGGAGCACGATAAGACATGACGTCCTTCTTGGGCAGATGGCCGGACTTCACAAACTCTGACAGTTTGCTCTCCGTAACAATGGATGGGACCTAGTTGCAGGTAATCGGAGGTTTAACAGCTTTGGGTGCCATTGAGTAAATTGAAGCCTACAACAAGATAAAGGAAATTTTCCGGTTTATTATAACCCGGAGAATAAATATTATTGGGTTGTCTGAGATGGCGGTTTAAGTAGGGGCCTAATGACCTACAGGTGGTTGTGTGATAATGTTTAAACAGCTACAAGTATTAACGATGATGAAAATTGTCTTAAGTCGCCAAAAGCAGGCAGTGCCGACAGCCGGTGTTATCTTAAACCGGTTACACAAACTACTATGACTGAAATAGAGTCAACAAACGCCGTTTTTGGCTAAGTGTAGAGCAAACAGGTTTCACGGATTGCAAATATTATTTCGGATCAAACAATGCTCTGGAAAGGAAAAATTTCTAGACCTAGAAAGGGAAAGCGGCAAGGAAAAAGCCAAAAGAGCAATGAGCAAGAAAAGATAGAATTCGAATAAATATTTACATAGTATAGGCCCTTGGCCGAATCTTTGAGCAGAAGTTCAAAATACACCCCGCGGGTGGAATTGTGCAAATTAACAAGTTCTTCAAAGACTACTAAAGCAGATAAAATAGGCGGCAGCCTAAGATGCGGCAGACGGATTCGAAGGGTCGGAGGAGACGGCAGCGTCAGGCGTTGGGGCGGCCGGCTGGGCAGTCTCGGCTCGATCGCCCCCGACGGCAGTCGGCTCGGTCGCACGCGGCTCATTGCTGGAGGCACGGTCGAGCTGAGGCTGGCCGTTCGCTCCGTCTTCTGGTTCTTCCATCTCGCCTCCATCCTCCGCCTCGCCTTCCTCCTCGGTGCTGGAACCGATCACCTCCGCCGAGTCCTTGCCGTAGTCTGGGTTCATCCCAAACCACTCCGGCGATACCTCCTCGCCGTCTTCAGACCACTCGGGGACGAAGATGCTGGTGTCGGTGTACTCGGCGATCGCCGCAGCACGCTTGACGAGGGCGTCTTCCGCAGCTGCCAGCTCCGGCTGGGCCTCTGACCAGAGTGTGGCCAGCCGGTCTAGGTCCAGCCCCGGATACCATGCCTTGACGAACTCCAAGGCCCGGCGCGCTCCAGCTCGGGCCGAGGAACCTTTGTAGGCTTCAAGACGACTAGCTGCGACCTCCAGCCAGTCGGTAGTCCGACTGGGGGTGCACAGAGCCTGCATGTCCGGCCACAGGGCAGGAATCGCCTGGGCACCGACACGTTGAAGCCGGCGCAGCATCCGGTGAGTCGGCCGAAGGCGAGCCTCGATGCTCAGGATATGCTCATCAAGGGTTCGGGGGGCGTCGGCGGCGATCTCTGCACCTTCCGCCCTCCAACCTTCATGGTCAGCCTCGATGGCTTGGATGGCGGCCTGCGAGTGCCCGGGGAAGAAGTCTGCCAAGACGGAAGAAACGAAGAAACAAGTCAAAAACCGGGAGTCGGCATGATTTATAATCGGCAGCTCAAAGAAAGAAAGTAAAGAAACTCACCATCAACAATGTCTTCAGTCTCATGGAAGCCGGAGGCCAGCATTGCCTCTCTGTCAGTCCAGGAGGAGCGCTCGCTCGCGAACTCGGCCAGGAGGGCGGTTTCTGCCTCTTCCGCCTCCTTCTGCGTCTTCGCAAGTAGCTCCCTCTGCTCTGCCAATTGAGTGGCCAGCAGATCGCGCTCTGTGGCGAGCTTGCTACACTCCTCCCCCTTGGCGCGCAACACGGAGTTGGCTTCGCTCAGCTGCTGTTGAAGAACAGCGTTGGCTTCTGAAGAGAAGGAAGAAAGAAGGCGTTAAGTCATCAGTAAAGAAAGTCGTCGGGGAGATCCGGCCCGACTGCTCAGCAGTCGGCCCGAATCTCGGGGACTACAGCCCGCGGGTGCGCCAGCGCGCCCCCGCAAAGAAGAAAAAGGACTCACTCCGGCTCTCCGACAAGTCGGCGGTCCGCTTGCCCAGCTCTTCAACGTTGCGGTTGAAGGCAGTAACACGGAGGTTGTGGTAGTCCTCCGACAAAATATTTCAGACAAAAGTAAGTACCCGGAACTCACCAATTGGAGTTCCGGGCCGCCTGCTCAGCACCCGACCCGAAACTCGGGGACTACACCCAGTGGGTGCGCTGGCGCGCCCCCACAAAGAGGAACAAAAAACAAGAAAAAAAGAGGACCAAAGAGAAAGCATACCCGGACAGCCGCTCGCGACGCCAGGTATGCCTTGGTGCAATTCTGGATCGCGTCACCCTCAGCTCGCAGCTTCGTCTGGACGTCCAGAAGCGCCTGGTTCAGCGGCCCCGTGCCGCCTCCTCGCACCCACCCAATGGGCGCGGCGCTCGTCGCTTCGGCGTCTGGGATCGCCGAGCTGGCGGTGCCGGTCTCCAAGGGGCGTGGCGCCGAAGTCTCCTTCTCAAGATGGCGGCGCGTTGGCGAGCTGACTTGAAGGAGTAGCCTTGCCACGGCCTCGTCTTCAGTCGGTGGCACCAGCGGATCTGCCGGCTGTTCGCCTTGCCCGCTCCCAGACGGCGGCGGAGGTGGCGGCGGAACGATCACATCCGGCGTGGAGGAGCCGCCGCCTTCCCTCTCTAGGATGGGGTTCTCGCCACCGGCTTCCCCAGTCTGCCCCGTGAACTCCGGAGGCGGCGGCGCAGAATTCAGCGGGGTGACGAACACCACCGATTGGCGGTGCGCGGCCTCCTCAGCCTGCCGCTTCGTCGCGGCGACGGCTTCGGCCTCGGCCAGTTTATTCTTGGCGGAGGCCGACGCCTTATCGGCCTCCACCTTCTCCAGGCGGACGGCCTCTTCCTCGTTGCGCTTCTCCTGCGCATTCCGCTCCATCGCCTCCCGGAGGTCGGCGGCGTGGTCAATCCGCCGAGTGGAGGCGGACGTCTCCGCTGACCCCATGACGGAGGCGGCGACGACCCTCTCAAGAGTGAGGGGAGCCCTGAAGCAAGGGAAGCAAGTAAAAGACTCAGACAAAGCCACAAAGAAAGAATAAAGCGTTGAGACGAAATACTCACGTGGAGACCAGTGGCGGCTTCTTCACTTCCTTACGGAAGCGGTTGGCCTTTGCAGCCGCCTCGTCCCGCCGGGTCGCCGCAGCCGAACTCTTGGGCTTCTTCAGCCGACTGCCGAACAAGGTCGGCACAGCCCTACGCTTCTTTCCACCGCCTGGAGCACCCGACGCGGCAGAAGGGCCCGCGCCGGGGTGGCTGGCTCCTAGCCGATGGCAGGGGGCGACCTCCTCCTCATCATCAGGCCAGTCCTCTGGGCTGGCCCCGAGCCGCGGGCCGCTGCCTCCCTTCGCGTCGTCTTCCAAAGCCGCCGCCCCCAGATTGGGGTCGTCGACGTTGCTCTCTACCCGGTCGGCAAGGAACTCACGGGCCAGCCCCGTGGTGCCGGCTGGTGGATGGAGGAGGGGATTCTGACCAAAGCCGACTGGTCAGGCCGCAGAAAACAAACTCGGCAAGAAAGAAGACAATCCAAAGAAAGAAAGAAAAGGCAACTCACTGTGGGTGGGGGGTTGGCGCGGGAGTACGGCTCCTTGCCAAACCGCCAGTCCTCCAGGAGCTTGCTGTCCGAGAGGTAGTTCACCATGTAGGCCACCTCCTCGTGAGGCATGTCCTTGGTGCACATCCGACTCGGGTCACGGTCCCGCTCATTTGGCATATCATGTGGGGGAGACCTTGGAGCGAGAGAACTCGGCGCGCCACGAAGGCGGCCAGCAGGTCTGGACCAGTCAAGCCCTCCGACTGCGCCAGCACTCGGAGTCGCGCGACGGCATCGGCTCCCGTAGGCGTCAGCGACTTGGCCCGGTACGACCAGTTGGGCAGTCTCCCAGCCAGCGGGCCGGCTTCGAAAGCCGACAGGTTGACCCAATCGCCCCTCGCAAAGACGCTCTTGACGTAGAAGTACGATCGCTGCCACATCTTCACCGACTTTATCAGCTTGATGGTGGGGAAGGGGTTGTCGGCCCCCAATCTCCGCACGGCGATGAACGCGCCGCATTGAGCCGGCACGCCTGCAGCCTGGGTGCCGAGCTTGGAGAAGAAGAACTCCCCCCAGAGCTTGAGGGTGGGGAGGACTCCGAGGAAGCCTTCACACAAGGCCACGAAGGCGGACAACAGCACCACCGTGTTGGGCGTGAGGTGGTGCGGCTGGAGGCCGTAAAACTCTAGAAAAGAGCAGAAGAAGCTGCTTGCCGGCAGCCCCAATCCGCGCAGGCAGTGCGAGCGGAAGATGACCCGCTCACCCTCCTCCGGCGCTGGGGAAATCTCCCCCTCGGCGCAAGACGCACCCGCACGTAATCTTCGCCGGGGAGCCGACGAGTCTTGCGGAGGAACTCGATGTGGTCGTCGTGAACTCCTGAGCCGTCCCAGGTGCCGGAATGCACCAAGGGAGGCGCGGAGGCAGAAGAAGAACTCATCGCGAGCTGATTGCCGCGGCGTTCGGCAAAGCTTGGGCGCGCGGTGGAGCGAGGAAGAAGAAGGAGAAGAGCAAGGAGTAGTGGGAATGAGGGGCGCGCATGCTCTGCCGCGCCCCCTCCCCCCTACTTATAGCCTCATGGGCTGCGAAGCCGAGGGGGCGGTCGTGGGATTTACTGCGCCCACGACCCCACGACCCCCACGTTTCCACGACAAAGTTACTGCGCGTAGTAACTTCACAAGAATCCCAACCGTCCGCTCAGGCCACAGTGGATCCGCTCGAGCGCCGAGGCACGGTAATGGCGGGCCCCTCCTACGGGCCTGTCCCGTCACGCGCGTAGGCTAGCAGGCTGGCCTGGCCGTATGTTGCCACGTGACGGGCCCGGAACGGGCGGCGGCCTGGAAGCTTAGCCAGCATGCTACTTGGATCCTGCCATGACGTTCGAAATACTTTGCAAGTCAGGGTTGGGCGGGTCCGACTCCTTCTAGTCGGCCCGGCGGAAATCAAGCAAGAACCATGTGTCGAGCACCTGGAAAGAGAAACTGCTGAGGCTTCTCGGCCGATCGTCCGCGCGCCTCATCAGCTTCGGGGACTACTGTCGGAGTAATGGGCCACGGGTAGGCTAACCCGAGCCCCAGAACCTTTCAAGACATCGGGGCAGGCTGCGCCCCTCAAGATCCCAGGACACGGAGCTGCCTTTAGAGAAGTCGGCGGCAAGGCAACCGACTAGCCACTCGCGGCCGAGTCCCAGGAACGACTTCAGGATAAGCTGACTCCTGACTGCCGACTTCCCAAGAAGCTGACCTTGGGGAGTCGGACCGCGACTCCAACAAACCCCATATCCTCATCGGGAGGGACAGGACCGGGGAGTGGCTACAGTAAAGCCCGCTCCCGGCCCTTACCAGGGGCAGGCATGGCCACAGCACGCCGTACCCGGGGAGATCTCCGTGCGGCGTGGCACTGTTGCTGTGCCGACCCTGACATCAACGCTGAAGGACCGAATCCTGCGCCCACGACGGCTTGTCTGTACGACCCTGGGGCGGCGGGTCCCACCAGCCAGTGGGACCCCAGGAGACGGCAAGTGCGCCACCAATCAGCCCCCGAGAGTCGGCCAGATCCTCCCCCGGGGCCCATGCGCCATTAATCAGATGTGACGAAGAGTGGCAATAGTGATCGCCCGCCAGGCGGCGGGGCTGTTGCCACGACTCCATGACCAAGCCCGCGTCATCAGAAGCACGGCTACAGTAACAAGCAGCCGGCAAGACCCGCCCGCGGCGGACGCGGCCTGTCGGCTCCGTACCTAGCCAATCGGCGGGCCCCAGCAGTCGGCGGAGAAGACGGAGGCCAGAGGCACTGACGGCTAGGCCCGCGTCCAGCCGGATTACCATTGTACCCCTGGGGGGTAGGCCTATATAAACCCCCCAGGGCACCCATGCAAAGGGTTGGAATCCATTAGCTCTAGACCAGATCATATAGGAGGGAGAGAGCTAGCCTTGCCCTCTCCTACCTCCAGGAAACAGCTCAAGGAGCAATCATGTAAACACTTTGCCATAGTGATCATGCGGAGACCCCGTAGAGCACCAGTAGGGGTATTATCTCCCCGGAGAGCCCTGAAGCTGGGTAAGATTCGCCGGCGTGCATGTCTACGCCTCATCCCGTTTCCAGGCACCGGTGACGTTCTACTCGCCCCCACCATGATAAGCCATCCTTTGGCATATGTCGCACCCAACCCCCGACAAGGGCGATGTTTTGCTCTTCCAACAAAATAACTTCATGAGTGAGATATGTATTCCGAACACTAACTGTTTCAAACACCCTTAGGGATTCAATTTCAGATGGGGAGAGATGATCATAAAAGGGTTGAAATATATCTCCCTCCTCTGCGGTTTCCTTCATGGGCATGGCGTGCCCTCCTTCTTGGGCATGGTTCCCGGCAACTTCTTCGACCTTATCCTCCTTGCCATTGTCCTCCTCTCCTGACGACCACTCATAGTAGATCTCGCTGTAGGGGTGTTTGCACGGTGATGGTTGCACAATATGATGCTTGGTGCGGAGCCTTTGGGGAGCCATGGCAAACTAGATCTGTCAGAAAAATCGCTCGAAACAAGAACAGAGGATGTTTCCGTGATGCAGTGGTCAAAACATCTGGGAGTATATATAAAGAATTTTTATCTTACAAAAAAATTATTACAGAAGAAAACAGAGCCGGGAAGGCCCGCGAGGGGCCCACAAGCCACCAGGGCGCGCCCTGGTGCCTCGTGTGCACCTCATGGGTCCCCTCGGCTGTTTCTTATTTTTGTATTTTTTCTAATATTCCTAAACTAAAAGAAAGTATTTTTATGGAATTTTTGGAGTCATTTTAATTACCGTATCATGTACCTCTTCCTTTTCAGGGTTCTGAAGTGTTTTGGAAGGTCTCTCTTATGTAGTCCTCCGGTGTCATAGTTTGAATAATGTTAGTTTCAACATTAATAGGCGTACCTGAGATATAATGCTTTACTCTTTGTCCATTGTCCACCTACGGAATAGTCCCTTCGGCGTTATTGATCTTAATAGCTCCAGAGCGATAAACTTCCTTGATGATAGATGGTCCTTCCCATTTGGAGAAGTTTTCATGCAAAAAATCTAAAGCGAGAATTGTACAATAGAACATACTCACCCACTTTGAATACCCATTTTTGAATTCTTTTATCATGCCATCTTTTAACTTTTTCTTAAACAATCTGGCATTTTCATAAGCTTGGGTTCTCCATTCATCTAGTGAGCTAATATCAAATAACCTCGTTTCACCGGCAAGTTTAAAATCAAAATTGAATTGACCAATATGCTTTACGTTCTAACTCAAGAGGTAAATGACATGCTTTTCCACAAACCATTTTATAAGGAGACATACCCATAGGATTTTTATAGGTAATTTTATAGGCCCATAATGCATCATCAAGTTTCTTGGACCAATTCTTTCTAGACCTATTGAC